>NC_081790.1:29977268-29979768 GCF_963082965.1 Carassius carassius
GCGTAAAGCTAGGCCTTCCTTTCACATCCCTCACTATTTTGAATCACCCACAATCAGGGATGTAACGATATACACACATATACTAATTCACAAAAAAAGAATTAGCAGAAAATAAATCAGCGCTGAGTTTATCCTAATTCATCGTAAACTTTAAAAGAGAAAAATTATCTTGGAGGTCATTTCTTGATTGTGTGTTGCTAAACTACACATGACGTAAACCAGTGGAGATGCAGATGGCTGTCAATCTCTGAACTGCATGAATAGAAATAGTTCGTAACACATTTATAGTATTTTCTCTCAGCATCTTGTTCTATACAGATGCAGCTTTCTGTCTGAGAAACACCCCAGATCTTCACTGCAGAAATGATCTGAATATATTCCCCAGCTTCAGTGCAGTGAACCGGGTCTGACGCTCAAACTCACCCTGGGGAGACTCACTCCGCCCGGCACTTTATAGGGCATGTATTTCCTATAGATGTGACCGACTCGAGAGCAGGGAATGTCCTCCATACGGCCGCCACACATCCAGACCTCAGAGAGCAAGAGAACAGGCTTTCAGACCAATGAAGGAAACACACGAGCACCCTCAGATCAGGTGAACTGCCTGCTGTTATGACTAAAGGTGTGCTTCTGCTTTTGCAGTCTTGTTGTACACCGAGTAATTGTGCACAATTAGGGATGAAATATGACTGAATGTGTTTCTAAACATATGTCACACATTCAGCAGAAACGGTCAAGAATCACTCTGTAGGGAACACACTGAAGCACTGCTAAACTGTGACACAGATCTTGGTAATAGAGCGTGTTTTCCTGAAACCACCAGGGGTCGCTGTATCTGACTTTACTGTGAACGCCACGAATGACACTGAGACACGTGTCCCTGCAGCACAGAAGCAGTCATCAGTAGCACAGATATACACAGCTTGAAATGAAAAGCAGCAAAGCTTAATGTGCATTGATGTCAATACATTAATTAAGGCTATTGTATTGTTTGGGATAATGACATAGCAACTGTTACCGGTTTATATCATAATCATCACCTTGAAGGAGATCTCGTACTGCTCTCCTCCCCAGATCTCCAGACCCGTGTCATATCCTCCCAGCTCCCAGAACCACTTCCTGTCCACAGCAAAGAGACCTCCTGCCATCACCGGAGACCTCAGAGAGGAGACAGAAACACGGCTCAAACTAAACCATCGAATTACAGAAATACAGCTTTAGTGAGCCGACCAGTTCAGTGCTTTAAATCAGTGTAGTATTTGCCACAGAAGTAGTAAATATATGTTTGTATGTCATAATCCCAGAGAGTCTGTTCACACTTGTGTTTCCTCCACACACAGAGCTGCTAGCTCAAGCCACAGATGTATGTTTTTCCCTCCCTAAAGAGCAACAAATAAAAGTGTGAGCATGTTTTACTGCTACCAGATGCAGAGCGCTGCTGTAACACGCCTCACACAAACAGTGATGACGCTGTGAGCGCTAGAGCCGGAATCCTTTATCAACTTCAGCTCTGATGACCCTGTAACATCTGCTGCTGAGTCTGAGAGGCAGCTCCACTGAATGTGTGTGTAGTGTGGCTCTCAGTGACTGGATGAGTGTCAGATAACACAGCAGATAACGACACGATTGCTCGATGCAGGGAGTGAAGTGTGAATATTCAAAACATCTTTCCTCCAGAATGTCAGGAAGTATTTTACGGAGAGAAAACAGCATGCAGTAGCACACACACACTCACACACACTCTCTCCCTTTCTCTCTCTCACACACACACACTCTCTCCCTTTCTCTCTCTCACACACACACACACACACACACACACACACACACACACACACACTCTCTCTCTCTCAGACACACACAAACACACTCTCTCTCTCTCTCTCTCTATGGAAGTAAAATAATGACTTATGTCTTTGAAACAAAAAAGCATGCTGAATAGCACTAACTGAAAAATAATGCATTGCATTAACAGTACTTGCATTTTAATGCCTTGTATTTCCAGGGCTTGCATTGTTAGGTCCTGAAATTTAATATAGTTGTTCGTTTAAGCTGTTAATATTTCAATTGAAAATATTTCATACACCTTTTCATAATTAAAAAATCAATAATTCATATTCACGTTCCAGAATGCACTTCCAAAATATTAAATCGGTTAAAAAATACGATGTATAATATTCGACAGGCAAATTTCGGTCCATTTTATTTCACTTTCCAAATTCGCTTCCACAAATTCAGTGGTTAAAATTCGGCAGATAATTGTCCCTTTCACATCCGGGAGCTGCAGGAATAGCAGTAGAGCACAGAGGCATGATCTCTATCTGCTGTCAGTCGCTCACCAACAGGTGGTGCAAGCGGCTTCTGATGAAGACCAAAGCAACAGGTGGATTAAGTAATACAGTTACAAACACTGATCTGCAGAAATTAAGCAAGCGCTAAGCAGAAGTTTTGATTATCGGGGCATGTGGAAAAGCTGATTGTGCGTATGTTATTTCAACCTCTT
>NC_081790.1:29984768-30117268 GCF_963082965.1 Carassius carassius
TTCACTGCTCCGGGTGTGTGTTTACAGTGTGTGTTCACTGCTCTGGGTGTGTGTGTGTTCACTGCTCCGGGTGTGTGTTTACGGTGAGTGTTCACTGCTCCGGGTGTGTGTGTGTGTGTGTGTGTTCACTGCTCCGGGTGTGTGTTTACAGTGTGTGTTCACTGCTCCGGGTGTGTGTTTACAGTGTGTGTTCACTGCTCTGGGGGTGTGTGTTTACGGTGTGTTCACTGCTCCGGGTGTGTGTGTGTGGGTGTGTGTTCACTGCTCCGGGTGTGTGTGTGGGTGTGTGTGTGTGTGTTTGTGTGTGTGTTCACTGCTCCGGGTGTGTGTTTACAGTGTGTGTTCACTGCTCCGGGTGTGTGTTTACGGTGTGTGTTCACTGCTCCGGGTGTGTGTGTGGGTGTGTGTTCACTGCTCCGGGTGTGTGTGTGGGTGTGTGTGTGTGTGTTTGTGTGTGTGTTCACTGCTCCGGGTGTGTGTTTACAGTGTGTGTTCACTGCTCCGGGTGTGTGTTTACGGTGTGTGTTCACTGCTCCGGGTGTGTGTGTGTTCACTGCTCCGGGTGTGTGTTTACAGTGTGTGTTCACTGCTCTGGGTGTGTGTTTACGGTGTGTGTTCACTGCTCCGGGTGTGTGTTTACAGTGTGTGTTCACTGCTCTGGGTGTGTGTTTACGGTGTGTGTTCACTGCTCCGGGTGTGTGTTTACAGTGTGTGTTCACTGCTCTGGGTGTGTGTGTGTTCACTGCTCCGGGTGTGTGTTTACGGTGTGTGTTCACTGCTCCGGGTGTGTGTTTACGGTGTGTGTGTGTTCACTGCTCCGGGTGTGTGTGTGTTCACTGCTCCGGGTGTGTGTTTACAGTGTGTGTTCACTGCTCCGGGTGTGTGTGTGTTCACTGCTCTGGGTGTGTGTTTACGGTGTGTGTTCACTGCTCCGGGTGTGTGTTTACGGTGTGTGTTCACTGCTCCGGGTGTGTGTTTACGGTGTGTATTCACTGCTCCGGGTGTGTGTTTACGGTGTGTGTTCACTGCTCTGGGTGTGTGTGTGTTCACTGCTCTGGGTGTGTGTGTGTTCACTGCTCCGGGTGTGTGTTTACAGTGTGTGTTCACTGCTCCGGGTGTGTGTTTACAGTGTGTGTTCACTGCTCCGGGTGTGTGTTTACGGTGTGTGTTCACTGCTCCGGGTGTGTGTGTGTGTGTTCACTGCTCCGGGTGTGTGTTCACACTGTAGGTTCACTGCTTCGGGTGTGTGTTTACGGTGTGTGTTCACTGCTCCGGGTGTGTGTGTGTGTGTTCACTGCTCCGGGTGTGTGTTTACAGTGTGTGTTCACTGCTCCGGGTGTGTGTGTGTGTGTGTGTGTTCACTGCTCCGGGTGTGTGTTTACAGTGTGTGTTCACTGCTCCGGGTGTGTGTTTACGGTGTGTGTTCACTGCTCCGGGTGTGTGTTTACGATGTGTGTTCACTGCTCCGGGCGTGTGTGTGTGTGTGTGTGTGTGTTCACTGCTCCGGGTGTGTGTTTACGGTGTATGTTCACTGCTCCGGGTGTGTGCTTACAGTGTGTGTTCACTGCTCCGGGTGTGTGTTTACGGTGTGTGTTCACTGCTCCGGGTGTGTGTTTACGGTGTGTGTGTTCACTGCTCCGGGTGTGTGTTTACAGTGTGTGTTCACTGCTCTGGGTGTGTGTGTGTTCACTGCTCCGGGTGTGTGTTTACGGTGAGTGTTCACTGCTCCGAGTGTGTGTGTGTGTGTGTTCACTGCTCCGGGTGTGTGTGTGGGTGTGTGTTCACTGCTCCGGGCGTGTGTGTGTGTGTGTGTGTTCACTGCTCCGGGTGTGTGTTTACAGTGTATGTTCACTGCTCCGGGTGTGTGCTTACAGTGTGTGTTCACTGCTCCGGGTGTGTGTTTACGGTGTGTGTTCACTGCTCCGGGTGTGTGTTTACGGTGTGTGTTCACTGCTCCGGGTGTGTGTTTACAGTGTGTGTTCACTGCTCTGGGTGTGTGTGTGTTCACTGCTCCGGGTGTGTGTTTACGGTGAGTGTTCACTGCTCCGGGTGTGTGTGTGTGTGTGTTCACTGCTCCGGGTGTGTGTTTACAGTGTGTGTTCACTGCTCCGGGTGTGTGTTTACAGTGTGTGTTCACTGCTCTGGGGGTGTGTGTTTACGGTGTGTTCACTGCTCCGGGTGTGTGTGTGGGTGTGTGTTCACTGCTCCGGGTGTGTGTGTGGGTGTGTGTGTGTGTGTGTTTGTGTGTGTGTTCACTGCTCCGGGTGTGTGTTTACAGTGTGTGTTCACTGCTCCGGGTGTGTGTTTACGGTGTGTGTTCACTGCTCCGGGTGTGTGTGTGGGTGTGTGTTCACTGCTCCGGGTGTGTGTGTGTGGGTGTGTGTGTGTGTGTTTGTGTGTGTGTTCACTGCTCCGGGTGTGTGTTTACAGTGTGTGTTCACTGCTCCGGGTGTGTGTTTACGGTGTGTGTTCACTGCTCCGGGTGTGTGTGTGTTCACTGCTCCGGGTGTGTGTTTACAGTGTGTGTTCACTGCTCTGGGTGTGTGTTTACGGTGTGTGTTCACTGCTCCGGGTGTGTGTTTACAGTGTGTGTTCACTGCTCTGGGTGTGTGTTTACGGTGTGTGTTCACTGCTCCGGGTGTGTGTTTACAGTGTGTGTTCACTGCTCTGGGTGTGTGTGTGTTCACTGCTCCGGGTGTGTGTTTACGGTGTGTGTTCACTGCTCCGGGTGTGTGTTTACGGTGTGTGTTCACTGCTCCGGGTGTGTGTTTACAGTGTGTGTTCACTGCTCTGGGTGTGTGTGTGTTCACTGCTCCGGGTGTGTGTTCACGGTGTGTTCACTTCTCACTGCTGTGTGTGTGTCCACTTGGATAGGTTAAATGCAGAGCACCAATTCCGAGTATGGGGCAAAGGTCAAGAGCTCATGATATGAGTGAGTGCAGGTACAACTTCTTCAGATAAGTTATACTCCGGGTACTGTCAGTTCTCAGGTGAACCATCGTGATGCAGCAAACCGAAATGTGTGTCGCACAAATTCTGTTCCTCAAATAAAACCATTGTGTGACCTTTGAAGACTGTGGATGGAGCTTAAAATATTGAAGCGTCTTCCTTTCTCAATGTTGAATCCACCAATGAAAAGAGATGTGATGTGATTTTTGCATTTTGATATACTGTGATATATTGTGATATATAGTGATATCATGTGATATACTGTATTGTATATACTGTATATACTGTGATATCTATATTGTGATGCATTATGATATACTGCATTGTGATATTTTGTGATATTTTTCGATGCATTGTGATATATTGTGATGCATAGTGATATATTATGATGTGTTGTGATATTTGTGATGAACAGTGATATGCTGTGATGAATTGTGGAACATTGTGATATATTGTGATGTGATTTATTGTTATGCATAGTAAAAATATTGTGATATATTGTGATGCATTGTGATGTCTTTGTATCACAGCTGACATACCCAGCATTAATACTGTATAGACAAACATGTTATTTATCAAATGTGCTATCATCACATTTGATTCAGTCCATATTTCTGTTTAAAAAATGTTGGTTTTCTGCAGTATTTGCAGTGCCAGTATTTCAGTGTTTGTTAACTTCAGTGATGTGACCTGGCATCAATTCCAGACATGAATATAGCTAGGACGAGTGAGATGAAACCCAAAAACTGAAATATGTTTTCATGCTTGATTAAAACAAGAGACAGCCCTCATAAGGACTCATGGAGAGTCATGGAGAGAGGATTATGGCTATCATAATCTGACCCTGATGCAAACATGTGACGCAGTACAGACACGGGGACAAACCAGGATCATCCTAGAAACAGCAGCTCACAATCTGTCACACAAATCAAATACGCTGGCGGACTTACACGAGATGACAAGTTAAGATTGATGTACAGCTTGGTTTTATCGTGTTTCTGATGATGATTCTCCTGCACATGCGCTGTGCAGACTCACTCTGAATGAAGCGCTGACGGATGCTGAAGGCTCGTACCTTTGTCGCTGAAGTCGTCCACGAGGATGATCTCGGCGATGAGCTGTGGCGGCGAGCGGTTCAGGACGCTGTGAACGGTGCGCAGCAGAGACGACCAGCCCTCATTATGGAAGGGGATGATGATGCTGGTGTTAGGAAGATCTTCTGTGTACAGCTTCGTCTTACAGCTGCCACAAACAAACACAGCTGCATTAGTGTGACACACACACTCGTGACAGACATACAGTCACAGCTTGATGCTATGCTTTCGTTTGGAACTATTTTGAATTATTTCCACACTTACGTTACTGATATAAATGATAAAAACCTCTGCATTGAATCTATAGCACACGGTGATCACATGTGCTGACAGTCTAATTAAAACATCAGTCACATTCCTTCAGTGCTGTTAGACTGACACAGGCCAGGCTAAAACTTCAAAAGCATCAAGAATATGACATTCTTTGGATCATTTTAGCCATTTGTAGTGACTGGGGAGGACTCAACACTGTCTACGGAGGTAGACAAGGCCCTGGTTATAAAAAATGCCACCAGTTCTCTTGTCCCAACCCCTTCATTCACACTCTGGTTAAACTGGTTCGTCCATTACTGTAAATATATTCTGACGTGGAACCGGAATCGTATTTGACAAGTCAAACTGACACACATCAGACATCTCACAGCGACCGCAACCGATCACTATTACAACCTAAATAAAAGGCCGATGCTTTCAAAATAAATGTGCCCCTGGAGCACAAAACAGGTCATAAGGCTCAGTTGTGTTGTTTGATAGGAGAAGACAATATCTGTCTGAGATACAACTATTATAAATCTGGAATCTGAGGGAGCAAAAACATCTAAATATTGATAAAATCACTTTTAAAGTTGTTCAAATGAAGATTTTAGCAATGTATTTTACTAATCAAAAATTAAGTTTAGATATATTTACAGTAGGAAATTTACAAAATATCTTCATGGAGCATGATCTTAATATCCTAATGATTTTTGGCATAAAAGAGAAATGTTTAATTTTGACCCATACAATGTATTTTTGGCGATGGCTACAAATACACCTGTGCTACTGATCTTGTATTGTATTTGTTTAACTCTCACCGCTGGATTGTGGCCTGGACAGAGAGCAGTTCAGTGTCACCTGTCCTACAGTAAAACCAGAGCACACCCACATCCACAAACTGAGCTGGGACTCGAGAGATACCCACCAAACCACTTTAACAACAGTTTCAGATTTTAGAGCTGAGCAGGACTTGTAGAAATGTATACTGACAACAGAAATATTCAAGACTTCTCCAGAACTAAATATCACAGTTATATGTATATGATAAAAAAACTAAGACATTGTTGGCCTGTTGTAGTCATAGTGTACTACTGTTGTGCTCTACACAGTGACTTGAGTGGAGCATCTGCTGTTGATGTACAGTAATGTGTGCAGACTACAGAAGTCATGACAGATGTGTTAGATTGAAGAGGGACAGGAGAGTGGCTCACTTCGGGTGTCTGATGTCAGGCAGGGATCTGTTGAGGGCGATGCGATTGCTGACAAATATGTTGAATCCATTCTCCCTGTAGGCCTGGTCCACACGGTCCGAGTCGGTCAGTGGATACGGCCTGCCCTGCTCGCCGACACCTTCAACACACCTCAGCGTTACCATCACAGTCATCACAGTCCAGCTCCATCATGCTTCATGCATCACGTCACGCACCTGAACGTGCCGCTTCGCTCTTCATCAGTGCATAGTCATGCCAGTCCTTTCTCCGACTGCCGTCTTTCTGCACTTGGTGTCTGTTTAATTGCTGAAAACACATAAAGCATGTGATGTTATGAGGAAGACTGTGTGCTAGTCTTTGTAATGGATTAGTTGTGAAGCAGTAAAGAGGACCGAGAGAAAGAACAACCCTTGTGACTAAACATGGAACCAAACAAACACCAAACACTTTTACAAAACACCAGAACCCATGATGAATGAATGATTGAAACTATGCTAGTTCTTAGTTAAGGCCAGTTGTAAGAACTATGTTACCTGTATAAAGAGTCTGCATGAAACCCTTAGCAAGTCTAAAAATGATGTCTGATTACTAATTTCTGTTCTATTGAAGTATGATGATTGATCAGTGGAGCTGTAAAGGGTCATGAATCCCCTCTCATTCTGTGACTGAACTTTCTGAGCTGGTCGTTTGTCCTATAGCTTCTCTACTCTTCTTCTACACACTCAAAAGATCTACATTTTCTCCACAAAAAGAGTACATGCTTTAGGCCAGGGTGTAGTGTAAGTAGGTGAATTGGGACGCAGTTTCCTGCTATGTGTCTGATTTTTAAATGTAAACACTGTTCACAGCCACACCTCTTTTAATAACAAGCACGTCCCAAAACCTTGACAATGAAGCAGAGCAGTGGTAAATCGGATGAGTGAATGATCAGGAATGGAAAAGCTGTTTGTGTGGACAAGGTAACATGAAAATGTTCTTCCAGGTGTAATAGTGTGTGTGTGTGTGTGTGTGTGTGTGTGTGTGTGTGTGTGTGTGTGTGTGTGTGTGTGTGTGTGTGTGTGTGTGTGTGTGTGTGAGGGATGGATGCACCTGCTGAAGCTCGGGAAACAGAGACACTATCAGACCAGCAGCCCGGACCAGAGCCTAAACAACACTGCCTTTCAACAACAGCAAGTACAGCCTTCCCTATAAATACCAGCTCTTCCCATCATCTTCATCCTGACAGCAGCACTACAGGAATATATACATATATCTGTAATCCTCATATCATTCCAAACCCACATAGCACTAATGAGGGAATTTAGAATGTATGTCTCCCAGGCTTAAAAAAAGTATCTTCCATAATGTACTTAACTCTTTCCCTGCCAAACACTTTTAAAGAGATTTGTACTTTAAGGCTGTCACTATCGATTATTTTGGCAATCGAGTAATCTGTCAATTAATCTGATGATTAATCGGATAATTATAGTTACATTTTTGTTGTAATTAAAACAGACCTAAGCGAAGAATAGCATTGAAAATGAAAAAAACTGTAGAGTTAAACTACATTACACATTATAGCAAATGCCATCAGAAAGAGCCAATGGCTTGATGATTGTTTTACACTTCACTGAAATAGAATACTCGAATAAATCGTTGCATCCCTAATAAAAATAGATTTCTTTTAAATAATGCCTTTCTGCAAACTGAGGGTAGGATAATAAAAAATATAGCCCATCACCAGTGCTTAATTTGTAAATTGCGAGGTCCCAGAACAAAGCGGGGTAACGGATCCGGCACGTGATTACAGGAGGGAGAGGTAAGAGTGATGTTAAGAGCGTGCACCAGATGCATTTAGGGTCTGTAAGGTCATGAAAATGCCATGCGATTTTAAAACAACAATTTCCAGGCCTATAAACGTTTTGAAAAAGTTGTGGAATTTTATTTTTCAAATCTCTGTGTAATAGTTATATTTAATCAGGTCCTACATTTCAGAATCAGAATCGGAACAAATTCCTCGTATGTGTAAACATACCTGGCAATAAAGCTCATTCTGATTCTGATTCTGACATTTCTGTGGGTTTAATAATTCTCGCAGCTTTCAAGTTTATAAAAAGGTACATTCCTGCATTTATTCAACATAGCTTGTAGGTTTGAATAATAAAATAAAGCCACACAAACAAGATTCAATCAGTCATCATAAACCAACTCTCTCGGAGCGCTTCTCATCAGCGCATCTGTCTGCACTTCAGCGACACAAGACTCACTCGCATTTCGATCAGGACAGCTGTCAGAACTGCCACTTGACTTGACTAATCGGGTAAATTGTTGCATTGTCACGAAAATGTATAATTTGCACACCTCTTAAGTATTTTAAGCCATTTGGTACTCGCGCGCTCCACATGCTGTATTAGGCTCTGTGCCCTCAGTCACATCCAAAGCTCGCGCGTATCAAGCCGCCTCGCGAGTGTTAGCCAGAGGTGGGTAGAGTACCCAAAAACTGTACTCAAGTAAAAGTAAAAGTACTTCTAGAAATATTTACTCAAGTAAAAGTAAAAGTACTAGTCTTGAATAGTTACTTGAGTAAGAGTAAAAGAGTATCGGATAAAAAATCTACTCAAGTAGTTAGTTACTAGTTACTTTGGGTCATATATACTGAGCCTATTTTTATTTAGATATATAGATAAAATGTATGTAATGTATCTGTGCGTGTATAAATGTATATATTTCATCAGCCTTTACTCCAATTTATGTAATTTATTATAAAACCCTGTCTGTTTACTTAAGTAACAGATATAGGTGTCATGCCATAACATATTTTTAATACGACTGACTTTATATTAAATGTGAATTTAACATTAAAAGTTAATGTGATATAAATATTGCTACTAATCTTTCATTGTTCAGAAAGAGAGCAAATAACATTTACATTATTAAAGATCATTTTCACTGACAGTCTAGATTTCAATCACTCTCAGAAACTCCCATTAAAATCACTGAAACTGTTAACACTGTGAAATCAATATCTTAATTAAAGATTCGTACACACATCTGCACTTTGTTGTTCCTGCGAGAGAATTCGCCAGAAAGAGGTATTCAGTCAGTGAGCGAGTGAAGGAAGCACCGGCATTTTAGCGATGACTCATCTGAACGCCTCTGATTGGCCAATGCTTTAATAAGCTCAAAAGAATCATGTGTGATTGGTTATAATGCGCAGCGCTGTATAAACGCATCTATCTCTGGCTCAGCGCCCGCAAGCAATCACAGATCTGAATTTAGCAGCTGATAATATGACTCGCTGAACGTACTCGCTGCGGTGTGACTGTATTAAAATTAATTAAATCTTAATCGACTATTTTTTGTCTTTTGGAAGCTGCATTCAACTTGACTCCCCTCTGTTATAAGCCACACACATACAACAAACTAATGTCACAGTGGTATCGTGTACTGTAATCGAATGTAGCCCAAGTTATTACCTGTTAAACAGTAGACAGCACACGCGGTGTTCATCTAATAAGGATCTCCATCGCTAGCAAATAATAGCCTTTGCAGATTTGCTTTCAATTCAGTGCAGTTCCAGCCCCAATATTTACTCAAGTAAGAGTATAAAGTACCCATCTTTAAATGTACTCCGAAAAGTATTAGTTACCCCAAAAAATTACTCAAGTAAATGTAACGAAGTAAATGTAACTCGTTACTACCCACCTCTGGTGTTAGCCTTTATAAGATACATATATAAGCCTATATGCAGTGCATTATATGCTATCATCACCTTTTACAGGCTATATAACGTTTATAGTTGCTATACGGGCGCTTAGTTTTTCTTGTTGTTTAGTAAACTTGGCCAATGTCTCATGATATAAACGATAAAGGGGTTTCGCTTAGAGCTTGGGGAGCCAATGGCGTAATGAAGTTTTACTGAAAAGCTCTTTTAAATGCTTATCATTGGTTAAATATTTGTAAAACCCTCTGATTTAAAATAATAATAACGAATTATAATAGAGATATGAATTTTGGTTAATTTTTCACGGCACATATCTGTCTGCCATACGGAAACGCCACCCCTGGAGGAGGGGGATCCGCCAAAATGAGGTGCCGGATTCGATTTCGGAGGTGCCGGATCCGGCTTGTTCCGGTACATCTATGGAGGAATTATTGAGTCAGATTAAAAACTAAAAGTCTAAAACTAAAAGTCTTAAACCACATCTAAAAATCTAAATTTTAAACTTAAAGTCCAAGTCGAAAATTAATTTGGTATTTAGGATTGGGCATTTTCTATTTAGGGTTGGGCATTTGGTCATTTAGCCATTTAGGATTTAGGATTGGGAATTTGGGTATTTAGGATTGGGCATTTAATCATTTAGCCATTTAGGATTGGGGATTTGGGGGTTTAGGATTATTCATGCATTTTACTTCTAGGTTTGTATAAAAAGATGCTCAAGCAAGCGGCAAAACATTTAAACACAATAATTAGCCTACTTTTCTTGTTAAAAAGGGTAACTAAACCCCTGGTCAAGGCCTGACTCCACCCACTGGCAATATCTGAAAAATGCTGAAAAGTGGGCAGATCACAGCGGAGATAGAGGGGACGAACCTAGGGCGGGGCTGAGCGAGTGCGGCGTGAACCCAGTGTTGCCAGACGTACGATAATTATCGTATTTGTACGATAATTTTTACCTCTGTACGATGTATGATCAATAATGAAAAAAATCCCGTAATGTACGATAATTTCAGAATTTTATGAAAATTTAAATCATGGTAGTTGCAGTCATTTGGCTTCTTTTCTCATACACGAAATCGGCTCATTACAGACACTCTTAATGCATTCGTGTGCACCTGAATGCAGGAGATTGCCCTGCTTTAAAGCCAACGAGCACTAGTTGCGGTCCATGACAGCAAGAACCCCTTCAACATCTGGCAACATGCAGGATTCCGATGACAGCGGCTCAGATGTGGAGTTAACTGCACCACGCAGCAACAGCTAAATTCCTTCTTCACTGGATGCGACAAAGCAAGTGTTAAAAATAATTTTAATATGATTTAATTTACGCTGCGATGCAGACAGTCACTGAAAATAAAGGGATAGTATTTTGTCTCAACTCTTTTGACTCATGTACGATAATTTTCTTCCAAATACGATAATTTTGAATTTCTGGTACGATACTTGGACATTTCCAATCTGGCAACACTGCGTGAACCTGAGTGACTGTAATGACGCAAGTAGCTTTGCAACAGAGCGATCATTTGAAGTAGAGGACTTTTCTCCCCCACCTTCACCTGAAGTGGAGGATGTCGAGGTGTCTGTTCATATCAATTCGAGCCGCTGGCTCAAAATGCGTTCTTAACTCCCGCACCGCGTCGCTTTTCAGCGCGAGCTGTGTGGAGAAGCCCATTTCCACCTCCATTGCGTTGGAGAAGCAATCCCGTGTAAAATGCAGTTTGCACACTCCAGCTCTAGGCGGGAACTCGCGGTCTTCCAGGCCAAGTGCATGCAACCAGCAACACTACACCTACGTACCATCCTGACCACTGTACTAAATACAGATAAATCTATGCCAACTTGAAGCTATCCTAACTGATGCAATACTATGCTACTAACTAACTGTGCTTCTAACAATACTAACATTACACTAAAAACTATGCTAATTAGCTACATAGGCTACACAAAATAATCTAAATAACTATATAATTGCTATGCTAAATAGATGCTATAATAGCCTATCCTGGTCGTTTTCAATAATCGCAATTCCAACTCCCGACTCACTACAGTGATTTTGACAGAAAAAGATGCTTTTATACTGCCAAGGGCGTGGTAGCTCGTACCAAGGGGCGTGGTGAGCTGGAAACCGCTTATGTTACCTGCCACCGCAACATCCAATAGGAAAATCAACTGCAGTAGCCACTGTTCAACCTGAAGAGGGCAGCACTCTCTTATTTCAATATTTCTTATTGTAGAAATAAAACACTTTATACTCAAATGTCAAAAAAGTTACTCGAATCAATGAACAGCACTAATAAAGCCCCATTCTTATAGATCATTAACTAAAAAAAGTTAGTTTAGGGGTTTAGTTATTCTTTAAAATTAAAACACCACAGACAGAAACAGTCTCGTGCATTTTGCATTTAAACCTTTATCACATGCAGTTCCACGGGTCTTAATGAACATGTTTTTCAGCTTCCATAAAAGTGAACATATATATTGTTTTCCTTGTTTATCCGCGTTTCCATGTCAATCCATGTTCATTTTTCCCGCGAACAATGTGCTTTCACTTTAATTCAGGGCCTGCAGCACAGCAAAAATAGACTCAGTACGTTAACAATCGCTGCACTGCTGCAGAGCACTGCTCCTTGACACCGCGTGCAGCTGGAATCCGTTAATACGACTGTGTGAAACGTAACACCAGAGCACTGCTGTGTGTACCCCTGTCTATGGTGTACCCTCACCACGCATTAGTGATGTGTCGTTCGTGAACGAATCGTTCTTTTTGAACAAATCTTTTAGGTGAATGAAACGTTCTCGTTCACGCAATCCACTGACTCATATTTCTCGTTCACTGAAGTTCCTCCCTCCACAGCAGCGCGGCGCTATAAGCAGCACATGCACAGCTCGGTGAACCATTTCATCCTGTCAAAGAGTCACTCAACCTCGTGACGAAGCATGTGATTTGTTGAATGTAGTGAACGAATACGCCCTTCAATGATCGAGTTTCATATGAGTCTGAACGAGATCTAGCGTTCGTGAACGAAATGACTGAACTGGTAGACATCATTCGCGAACGAGTTAAATGAACTGACAAGTCGATTGTGAATGAAATGAACTGATCCATAGCTTATCTCGTTAATGAAAGAAATTAATGAGAGTAAACTGGGTTAGTCTGCCATGTCAATCTCGCAAAATGCAAAGCGCAGTCATAGGTACTGTGCACATATGCTTGTTTTGATATTTAGCATACACAACTCCACGTTTAATCACCGATTTATGAATGTGAATATATAATAAACAAACTATCTGACCAAACAATTAAAATGATAATTAGGCAAGAAAACCTCGTGCTTTGTTCATCTGAACAACTTAATTAGACTTTATATATTGAATGCGATTATGCACACATTTTAATAAAGCCAGATTTTTGTAACAACTGAATACGTTTGTTGACTTAAGACATAACACATAATACACTCTTTTTTGCCACCTGCTGGCATATTTTGTGTAATACGAAGAAATGATCACTGAACGAATCAGTGAACGATTCTGAACGAATCATTTTGGTGAACGAACTGAAAATGAACGAATCTCTTGAAAGAATCATAATTTCCACCACTACCACGCATCGCAGTCGCTGCTTAGAAGTGCAACATTGTAAAGGGTCCGTCTGAAACAGTGTCTCGTGGCCGCGGCGCAGCATAACGTTCGTTGCGAACGTTGAGTAATTAAATACACCGGTATGGCGGTATATTCAAAATTAAAATCGTAACGAAAATATACACCGCTTTTCGGTATGAACTGGTTTACCGCCCAGCACTAACACATCCCATCACACATCCGCCCATCACACACCTGCCCAACACACATTTACCCATCACACATCCGCCCATCACACACACGCCAAACACACATCCTCCCATCACACAAACGCCAAACACACAACATCCCATCACATACACGCCAAACACACATCATCCCATCACACACACGCCAAACACACATCATCCCATCACACACACGCCAAACACACATCATCCCATCACATACACGCCAAACACACATCCTCCCATCACACAAACGCCAAACACACATCATCCCATCACACACACGCCAAACACACATCATCCCATCACACACACGCCAAACACACATCATCCCATCACACACACGCCAAACACACATCATCCCATCACACACACGCCAAACACACATCATCGCATCACACACACGCCAAACACACATCATCCAATTACACACATGCCAAACACACATCATCCCATCATACACACACTAAACACACATCATTGCATCACACATGAGCCCATCACACACCCACTCAACACACATGAGCCCATCACACACCCGCCCAACACAAATCATCCCATCACACACCCACCCAACACACATCATCCCATCACACACCCGCCCAACAAAAATCATCCAATCACACACCAGCCCAACACATATCATCCCATCACACACCCATCCATCACACACCCGCCCAACACACATCATCCCATCACACACACGCCACACATATCATCCCATCACACACGCCCATCACACATCATCCCATCATACACACACCAAACACACATCATTGCATCACACATGATCCCATCACACACCCACTCAACACACAACATCCCAACACACATCATCCCATCACACACACGCCAAACACACATCATCCCATCACACACACGCCAAACACACATCATCCCATCACACACCCACCCAACACATATCATCCCATCACACACCCAACCAACACACATCCCATCACACACCCAACCAACCAACACACATCATCCCATCACACACCCACCCAACACACATCATCCCATCACACACCCACCCAACACACATCAACCCATCACACACATGCCAAACACTCAACATCCCATATCACACACGGCAAACACACATCATCCCATCACACACACGCCAAACACACATCATCCCATCACACATGCCAAACACACACCCACCCAACACACATCAACCCATCACACACATGCCAAACACACAACATCCCATCACACACATGCCAAACACACATAATCCCATCACACACATGCCAAACACACATCATCCCATCACACACGCCAAACACACATCATCCCATCACACACATCATCCCATCACACACCCACTCAACACACATCACTCCATCATACACACGTCAAACACACATCATCACATCACACATGTAAAGTGACTTATAAATGAAGACAATGGAAGCAATCAAAAACAACAAAAGAGCAACAATATGCAAGTGCAGGTTAATGTTAATAATTCTATTAAACCCAAGAACCATAAAGAAGTAAACAAGTTTAATGTTTGTTTTATCTGAATGTGAAGAATATTGTATGTACTACTAGGTATAAGTGTTTTAATGTCCATGACAGAATTACACATCATTTATTCTCCAATAACGTCTAAAGTCAATTTGTTATCAGTCTGTGAACTTTGTTCAAAAGAACCATATTATTACTGATCAACCAATAACTTACCAGCACGTTGATAAGCCTGTGAACAGCGCGATAAAGCGACGCGTTCTAGTCAACTGACGCTTAGGCGGAAAAAGAAGTCAAAAACTCTCCTAGCCACGTAGCACTGCCATCAACGAAAGAGTTTCTGCTGTGTGATGTTGTAAGCTCAGAGTGTATGAGTGCTTTACGAGCGCTGTAGTACCTGTGCGCGCGAGAGTGCGCCGGCGTCCGCGGAGCTGTCAATCATTCGCTCGAGAGACGCGGACCACAAGCCGACGCTCGGCAGGAACAGAAAGACCAACAGCAGCAGCAGCGCGATCTGCAGCAGTCTCTTCTGCTTTCGCCGCATCTCGGAGTCTCTCTCTGGCGCTTCTGTGTCCTTACATGTATCAACACAAACTCACAAAGTCCCTAACTTCTCTCTCTCTCTCTCGTCAGAACTTCCGCGATCCTGGACTGAACCACTTCATCTCCGCGAGCGGGGAGTCCTTCCAGCACCAAACTCACTTAATATGACTTTAAAAATACAACATGCACGCTTATTTCGCCGGAATCCTGTTAAAGATGCACTGAAATATAGTTACTTTAAAACGGGTGTTTACTGATTTCCCCTCTTATACTTGACCGAGCTGGGTCTGAGCAGCTCCCTGTTAATGGAACGGAACGCAAGTTGCTCTTTTATGAATGAAGCAGTGGCTGTATATTTACGCTGTTTTAGTTCATTAGCAGACATCCCACCCTGCAAAATAATACATAATAAATGTATGGTTTATAAATGCACATATATTATAAACATAAATTATTGTATATTTATTACATGTGTTATACATTATTAGTATATAAGTAGAAGAACAATGACCCAAGAAGCAGTCACAGTTTACCAGAGGAAAAGAGTTTGTTAACAAAATCAGTAGACGTATGAAAAGGCCAGTTTGACCAAATGTCTGTAATTCTGCTGGAAGGTGTAAGAATCACTAGTCTGTCCCGACCCAGATTCCTCTCCACAATATGTTTGATCAGGCTCATTTCCCAAAATGGCTTAATTATTATAGAGAAGAAGAAAGTCAACAGTTATGTTGTTTGTTTGTAGATCATCCTGAGCAAATGGTGACTGACTGTAGAATGGGACAGGTGTGGGACACTGAGGACTGTCACGACTAGGCTACCTGGCTCACAGTAGCAATGACATAGGGAAGACCACAAAGCGTGTTAACGTAAAATCCAAAATAATTTATTAAAACATTAAATTATGCAATGAAATCATAATTTGAATCAATAAATGTATTAAGTCAGTAAATGAAAAACAAACAAAAAAAATAATCAAAAGTGTAGTGCAGATCAGTAAAGTGTAAACTATGTGTAATGCAAAAAAGGAGTATGATGGTGCTGCCCCCTGGAGGCCAGAGCAAAGCAGAGAAGCGCAGCCCTGAGCAGAGAGAGAACAACTGGCAGGAGATGCTTTTAAACAGTCCTGTCAATCAGCTACTGTCAGATGGACCGAAAACAGACAGCTCCCCCTTCAGATTGGGGGGAGAGAGACGGCCCACACATATTCTGCCCATGGTGGACTGAGCACCCAAACCAAATAAATGTGGTTTGGATGATGAGTTTGAAGAGTAGCAACCAACATCTCACCGAACACTATACCAGGAAAGGATGTGAGTAAAGTAATTACTGGATTTAGATAGAAAAAAGACAGAAAAAATAAAAACTGAAAGAAATATTTTGGAAAAAATAAAACATAGGCTACTTTGGGATAAATAAAACAGTTTTCATAGGGCCGTACAAATATCATGCATCTGAAGGTATAATTGAATACTAAGCAAAAGTACATATTATACAGAGTCTATTTCACATTAGTTTAAATGGCGCTCAAGAATGACCATGCACAGTCACTTTCTACACAGGCACACTTCATGTATGGTTGAAATAATCATTGTTAAAGTGTGTTGAATGTATGAATTTCCTTCAGTTTAATTTAAATGTGTAATTTCTAAAAAATTATATTTTAAAGTTTAAAATTAGACAGCCTTGCTTTGTGTAGAGTGAATAAACTGCATGAAAATTACCCCAAAGCACCACCTCGTGTCCAAACTACTCTAATACTATTATAACCTGTTTAAATGTGAACAAGAGATCTACAACATTAAAGAAATCCTTTATTTATTACTTGTACATGAAAAATCTAAATGATTGGACACATCTATGGGACACAGTCATGCAGAGGAGAGCATCACAACAGTGAAAGGAACCTCAAGGTTGTAAATGTGTGAAATTGTATAGTGCCCCATTCCTGTATTTGGGCTGGGGCCCTCAAATCACTAAATCCACTCCTGTGCATTTATTATAATTCCCACAAACTCATGTTTCATCATAATTCATCCTGCCATGCAACTCTGAATTCAGCCACAAACCTCATTCTCATCTGTCTTTGATTATTTCTGACACAGCAAAAGCTTTTTAAGGAGTGCATTTGCTTAATTCTCACTGATTTCTAAATCAGTAATTTGTAGTTAACAAGACCATCAAAAGCTTTGTGTTTAGCCATTTTGATCTTGGCCCTTTTCTTGTTTTGTGTGTGTGTGTGTGTGTGTGTGTCTGTGTGTATGTGTAAAAAAAAACATAAAATGATTGCAAGACAACTGAATTACTTTTTGGAGAAGGGGGGAAAGAAAAGGTGGCACAATGTTTGATTTTAAGCCTCCAAAACAGTTCTTGTCATCCAAACTCTGATGAACGAACATACTGCACTCCCCCGAGATGATTTAATAACACACATTCACAAAGACAATATTTAATCTGTTTTAGTACCACATGTTTTTAAGAAAGCTATATCAAGTCAAGTCACCTTTATTTATATAGTGCTTTAAACAAAAAACATTGCGTCAAAGCAACTGAACACCAAGCACAGACAAATTCAATCTAACATCTTACATAGAACATATCATACCCCCTACAGACCAAACAAACTTAATGGTGGGATCTCTGCCATGTGTCCAACATGTAAAATATCTACTGGGACTCTTCTTCAGATGCTCTGGAGTTGTCCAGCCTTAGAGACACTCTGGAAGTATGTTATTACAACAATTTCTGAAATATCAAAGAATCACATTAATCCTGATCCTAAAATTTGGAGGCTAGGTGATGTCACTTCACTTTGCATGACCTATCACGAAGGCTTTTTTGTTTTACTTGCAAATGCTGCAGCTAAAAAATGTATACTCACGAAATCTGAGAAACCCCCCAATAACACTGGGTTAATGAGCTTGTATCTTACAGTACCCGTTAGAGAAAATACTATATTCTGTTAGGATTTTGACCAGTGCTCGAATTGAGTCAAGTCTTATGGGGGGTCCCCAAGTTTTTTTGGGTGGGGGGTTGGTTAGTCTCGCAATATACACTTTATACAAAATATACAATATATTTGATCATAATATGCATAAATATATACTATTTATTAAAAACGCTTAAATTCACATACATATATATATATATATATATATATATATATATATATATATATATATATATATATCTTCTTTTAAATTACTTACTTGAGTAATATGGATTTAGAGGGTGACAAAGCAGCAGACTCAAAAGGGCAGCTATGGCAAATATACCAGGGCACTACATATAAGGCACTTGAACACCCGTAAAAGCAAGTGACTTCAAAATACATTGAAATGTCTCAAAAACAGTAGAAAATAATCAGATGGCTTCCAGTCTCACTGGATGGTATCACTGTCAGATTCAACAGTGGCACAGGGATAATTATTTCATAATGTCTCCGAAAGCAGTGAAAAGAGAGCAGTCAGTCATTTTATTTTTCAGGATTTTTTGATGAATAGAAAGTTCAAAAGAACAGCATTTATTTGAAACAGAATCTTCTGTTACATTATACATCTCTTTACTGTCACTTTTGATCAATTAAATCAATGCAACCGTACTGAATAAAAGTATTAATTTCTTTCCCAACATTTTTTTATAAATTCTAACCACAAGCTTTTGAATGGTAGTGTATAATGCTACAAAAGTTTATATTTCAGATAAACTTTCTATTCATCAAACTAAATTTTTTTTTAAAATACTGTAAATAACGGTTTTCAACATTGATATTAATCATAAATGTTTGTTGAGCATCAAATCATCATATTAGAAGGATTTCTGAAGGATCATGTGATGAACACTTGGAGTAACGATGGTGAAAATTCAGCTTTGATCACAGAAATAAATTATATTTTATTGTATTATTATTTTACATTGTAATAATATTTCACAATATTACTGTTTTTACTGTATTTTGGATCAAATCAATGCAGGCTTAGTGAATAGAAGAGACTCTTGAACTTTTGAATAGTGTACATCCAACAGAATGATTCTAGCTTTATTTACCAATGTAGTATTTACCCTAAAAACAACTGGATGATTGATGTGACAATGTGATAATGTTTGTTCCAAAAGACCTGATTAAATGCATGAAACTTGTTTATTATAAATTGTGGCAAAACATGCTGTCAGCCTGTGTGTTGGTTGGGATTTATCAACTATTTCAGCACATAGGATTTTTAAATAGTTACGTCCAGTAGGTGGCGATAAAGCACTGTCATAAGTGAGTGAGTCAGCAGACTATTCAACCATTTCAGTGAAAAAGGCTGCTTTATTCATAAACAAACAATACTATGGCAATCAAAATAAATCATTGCTATTTCAAGAGTGAATCCCGCATAAATGCGTATGTAATTCCCAAAACTTTGCCGTGTTTATACAGCCTTTGGTCCTAGCAGCATGAAAAACAAGTCATATACAAATAAATACAAATTCTGAATGGATATTAGAAAGCATAGAAAGCGCACAACTAGCGCTCCCTTTATAATTACTAAAAATCTGTTATCCATCTTCATCGAGATCTCTAGCACTAGCACTCCTGTAGAACCAGGACTGTTAATTATGAAAAAAATAGTAACGTAAGCCTAAATGTTTCCAATATATGCTAGGAATATAAAAGCCCCGACATGGAGTGGATAACTGTTAGATATAAAGTAGAAAGATATATAGCGAGAGACAATTACCCCTCAAAAAAGTCAGTAAGAAGCTTTCTCTTCCCGACTGCGAGTGGAGGTTTATTTTTCTCCATATTTTAAAAGCTAAAATTAGCTTCACCGGAGCGGCGCCAAACAAACAGTCCTGTCGACGATGTCATGCGCGCGCACAGCGCTCTTTAGGCGGGACGTTTACATTTTAAAGAGACATGACAACTAGCCTATAAACACACTTAAAATAAATTATTGTAAATAATCAATTCACGATATTTACTGTATCTTTTGCATGCATTTATTTTGATTTGTCATTATTATTTTTACTAAAATAAAAATATCCGAGGGACCCCCCTAATTCTATTTTTTACTTCTTATGGGGGGTCCCTAATACCTTATGGGGGGTCCCGGATCCCCCCAGCCCCCCCTCAATTCGAGCACTGATTTTGACTCTATTTGGGCCCCTTTATTGTAATTCTACCTTTATTTAATATTGATATGACAAATGTTTTGACAAACATGTGTGGGAGGGTGTTTATTGTAGTTTTTTTTGCTAACTGTTAAAATAGTAATGCTCTGATATTCTTCATAATTTTATGTAGGTTTCGGGAAGTGTTAGAGAAGGTGTAGGGAGGGCTTTATTTATTACTATTAGATTTAAGTGCTGTGTTTGATACTTTAGATCATATAATCCTAATATCACTCCTTGAACAATATTTGGGACATTACAGGTTGTGCTGTTGACTGGTTTAAATCCTATCTTATAGACAGAATGTTTTCTGTTTGTCTTGATGGTTTTGCATTTTGGAGTTCCTCAGGGCTCCATTTTGGCCCCTGTTCTGTTCATATTATATACAGGTGCTTCTCAATAAATTAGAATGTCGAGGAAAAGTTCATTTATTTCAGTAATTCAACTCAAATTGTGAAACTCCTGTATTAAATAAATTCAGTGCACACAGACTGAAGTAGTCTAAGTCTTTGGTTCTTTTCATTGTGATGATTTTAGCTCACATTTAACAAAAACCCACCAATTCACGATCTCAACAAATTAGAATATGACATGCCAATCAACTAATCAATTCAAAACACCTGCAAATGTTTCCTGAGCCTTCATAATGGTCTCTGACAATCATTGACACTCTTCACAAGGAGTGTAAGTCACAATAATTCATTGCCAAGAAGCTGGCTGTTCACAGAGTGCTGTATCCAAGCATGTTAACAAAAATTTGAGTGGAAGGAAAAAGTGTGGAAGAAAAAGATGCACAACCAACTGAGAGAACCGCAGCCTTGTGAGGATTGCCAAGCAAACTGGATTCAAGAATTTGAGTTAACTTCACAAGGAATGGACTGAGTCTGGGGTGAAGGCATCAAGAGCCACCATATACAGACGTTTCAAGGAATTTTGGCTACAGTTGTCGTATTACTCTTGTTAAGCCACTCCTGTACCAAAGACAACGTCAGATGAGTCTTACCTGGGCTAAGGAGAAGAAGAACTGGACTGTTTCCATTGGTCCACAGTCATCTTTTCAGATGAGAGCAAGTTTTGTATTTCATTTGGAAACCAAGGTCCTAGAGTCTGGAGGAAGGGTGGAGAAGCTCAGAGCCCAAGTTGCTTGAAGTCCAGTGTTAAGTTTCCACAGTCTGTGATGATTTGGGGAGCAATGTCATCTGCTGGTGTTGGTCCATTGTGTTTTTTGGAAACCAAAGTCACTGCACCCGTTTACCAAGAAATATCGGAGCACTTCATGCTTCCTTCTGCTGACCAGCATTTTGAAGATGAAGATTTCATTTTCCAGCAGGATTTGGCACCTGCCCACACTGCCAAAAACACCAAAAGTTGGTTAAATTGGTTTTACTAAGTATTCTAATTTGTTGAGATCGTGAATTGGTGGGTTTCTGTAAAATGTGAGCCAAAATCATCAAAATGAAAAGAACCAAAGACTTAAACTACTTCAGTGCGTGAACATTACATTTATTTAATACATAAGTTTCACAATTTGAGTTGAATTACTGAATTAAATGAACTTTTCCTTGGCATTCTAATTTATTGAGAAGCACCTGTATGTCGCCCGTATTTTGCTCTCTGCACTGGTTGCCGGTCCATTACAGTATCAAGTTTAAAATTTGACTGTTTGTCTTTAAAGCTCTATGTGGAACGGCTGCTGAATATCTCTGATCTTTTAAACTCAAATACATCTGTTAGATCGCTGAGGTCTTCTGAGCAAAGAGTGTTGATGGTCCTAAGATCTAGACTGAAGTTGAGGGGTGACCGTGCCTTCCAGTCTCTCTCTGATTAGTCTTTTTAGAATCTGAATTTAAATCTAGGTTAAAAACTTACCTTTTTTCCAAGGCTTATGACCCTCCTTAGAGTATAAGGATCTGTCACCACTCAGTGTTTGTTTAGGATTTTCTCCTCTTTAGTGCATTGGGGTTAAAACAGTTTATGTTTATTTCTGTCTTTTTAGCAATGTTTGTACAGCACAGTGGTCAACTACTGTTGTTTTTATTGTGCTTTATAAAAAAATGTGATTGATTGATTGACTTATTTGTCCCAATTAGGTGGCATCCATTTTGATAATTTGAATTAAAATGATAATTTACACTTAGTGTAAATAGCATCTATTGACAAGAAAATATGCTATTTTCACTTAGTGTAAAAAGGCGCTGCCTTAAATGAATCCTAAACACAATAGTGTTTTAAAGGTGTACTAAGCAATTTTTGAAAAACGTTTTTGATTTCTGCTGCTTTTGTTTCTCACTGTCAGCTTTTGACGACACTGTTGGACTATGTCCCAAAAACACACTTGCAGCCAATCATCAGTAAGGAGGCGTGTCTTGTAATGAGAAGAGAGCTGCAGAAGAGAGCAGTCTGAGTACACAGGACATAGGCAGATCAACTATAGATATGTAACAGAGGTCAGCTAGTAGGTGTTGTGCAGGTAAACCCCACTCCCAGATCTCAAGAGATGTACTAGCAACAGACGCTACTGGCGGCATCACCTGGTCGCCGGGAGGAGGTGGAGTCTTCTGTGCAGTGGTGCTGTTTTGTTGCTCAAAGTGAGCGAAGAAGGTGTTCAGCTCGTTCAGCAGAGAGATGTTGCTGTCACAGGTCTGTGGTGGGGGCTTGTAGTCCGTAATGGTCTGTATCCCCTGCCTCAGGCCCTCCTCATCTCCAGCTCTAAAGGCAGCGTTCCGTGTCTTCAGGAGTCTGTAGACCTCCCCTGTCATCCATGGCTTCTGGTTGGCCCGGACAGTGATGGTTTTGTGACCGTTACATCATCAATGCACTTGGTGATGTAGGCAGTGACAGTCTCTGAGTACTGCCTTTAATTGTGGGAAGTCGTGGCCTAATGGTTAGAGAGTCGGACTCGCAATCGAAGTGTTGTGAGTTTGAGTCCCGGGCCGGCAGGAATTGTGGGTGGGGGGAGTGCATGTACAGTTCTCTCAATACCACGACTGAGCTGCCCTTGAGTAAGGCATGGAACCCCCAACTGCTCCCCGGGCGCCGCAGCATAAATGATGAACACTGCTCCGGGTGTGTGCTCACAGTGTGTGTGTGTGCACTTCGGATGGGTTAAAAGCAGAGCACGAATTCTGAGTATGGGTCACCATACTCAGCTGTATGTCATGTCACTTAATTGTCATTTTCCATTATTGACTAGAGCTGTAGTCAAGTCCAGCTTTGTCGAGTCCAACCGAGTCCAAAGAGGTTCGAGTCCAAGTCAAGTCCAAGTCCAAAAGTTTCGAATCCAAGTCAAGACCGAGTCCAAATGAGAGAAAAAAGGGTCCTCTTCAAGACCACATACTCAACTACTGATAATGTTTGTGATGTGAGAGACAGCATATCTCCTATTCTAAGAAAATAATTTTACATTATTATTTGTAATTATCAAAAAGTAACAAAGGTTGTGCAAAGTAACAACCCTGTAGGACAGGGGTCTCCAAACTAGATCCTGGAGGGCCAATGCCCTGAAAAGTTTAGCTCCAACTGGCCTTAACACACCTATCTGCAAGATTCTATAGTGTGTAAGAGCTTGATAAGCTGGTTCAAGTGTGTATAATTAGGGTTGAAGCTAACAGGGGCGTTACACAAGACCCCGGGCCCTATGCATAGGCAGTCCTGATGGGCCCCCATGCCCCCCACCCATGAAAATATCCAGGTAAAATAAAATATATTTCAGATTCATACTTTTCAAGGGCCCTCTCTTCCTTTGGGGCGCTGGTAATGAGTACTGGTTTTACCCCCAGTCCGACCCTGGGAGCTAAACTATAAAGGACACTGGAGTTTGGAGCTGTAAGGTCAAATTATTTTTATGTACTTTATTTTCATTTTATTTATTAATAATGCTGCTTTTGCTGACATTATGTCTGTGGTCAAAAATTAAAATGACTGATGCCTTGGCACAGTGCACACACACATGCAAAGCTCGGGATATGACGTATGTGCGCGGTTAAGGCTAGAAGGGATACGTTTGGCTCTACTGGGCATGCGCACATAAATACAGCGAAATTTTTGTCATACTGTACTAGGGCTTGCATAGACTAGTCGAGCACTGTCGGAAACACTCAACTACTCCAGCATGCATTAACCATAATGCATACAAAGTGTTTGCAAGTACGACGTGAATTTTAGAATTACAATATTGCGTGGAGCTGTTACTTTTCTATGACCTTATCTATGTTGCATGTAAAAATAAAATATGTAATGTCATAATTAGGGTTTTGCCTGAAGCAGAATACCTTATTCGGTATGGCTCGGATAATGGCTTAAAAAACGAATAAGGGACAAGGAATAATTCTGCCTGAATACTCGACTGAAGCTGACAGTCTGGTGTTAGCTAGATAACAGGTGAGCCAGGGGATCATCGCAATATTATACACAGACCTCTAAAGTCACGAGTGTGAAGTGAATAAATGTAAACTTTATGAGCAAAAAGAGCGCAAATCAAACACCGCATTGCTGTACCCTCTCTGTGCATCTCTCAGAAATCAGAGCGTTGCAAGAGTAATTTTACCTATAATAATACATCATACACGTTAAAGTATTTGTATATATTTAAAAGGCAATGATTTAAAGCTTAGACTATGATGTGATACGAATGAATGGAATAAGCACAGCGCGCTCACCAATCAAACAGCAGTGCTGCGTGTCTCAGTCTCTCAAAAACCAAACCTGTTCTCTCTCAAGAGCTAATCAGTTTAGATACGGATACATTTTCTACTTTTCCTACGTGTTTGCATCTTTACCTTTTGCTGGTTTGCACAGCACACACAAATCTGTTTAGTGAAGTTTACTAAACATTAAGACTCTCTTAAAGAGTTAATGTAATGAAAATGTGCGGATTGAATGGATTCAGTCGTTTGTCATGACATCTCTCTGCTTGCATGATAAATATTATTTTAGAAATTAATAATTATTTTAGTTTAACACGACATACTTGTTCAGTGATAACTACGAAAAAAAAGAGAGATAAAAGTCATAACGGTCTTATCAAGTAAATGTACGACGTTGTATCCGAATGCTGATACGAAAAATGTTGTGATTGTTACAGATACAATTACTGGCTGTTACATGATCATTTAAATATGTCATAATTATAAAGTTTTAAAAAATGTAATATGTAATTGTTGCATAAGGCTATACATTAATAAGCGTTTTTTGTTTAAAAAAAACTATTTAATGTGACTCGAGTAACTCAAGCATTTTTTAATAAAAAAATCGAAAAAAAGTTCTGTGTGACCTGCCTGGGATTCTCACACGGACCACACGTGCGCCCACTGTGCCGAGCTGCCAGTGCGCGCCCTCAGAGCCAGAGTGGCTCGGAAAACAGCGGGAATGAGGCCCACTGGCGCCAGCGAGCCGCTGGTGGGCCCTCCCCCGCCCGAAGACGAGTTTGACATCGGCGTGGTGGGCGATAGCTTCCGCCCCGCGAACTTTGCCTCTTCGGAGCTGGCGAGGAAAACGACTCCATGTCGCTTTCGACGTCGGAAAAAGTTTGGACCTCTCAGTAAAGAGGGATCGCCCCGACCAAGAGGGCCCCGGCAGACCTCCAGGGGGAGCTCGCCAGGGTCTTCGGAAAGGCCGTCACGGAGCTGGGTCTCGCTTGCAACGCACCTGACGAGCCTGTGAAAGGTAACTGGACTCGTGGCTCCTCCAGTCGAGCTGCTACCAGACGGCATTGAGGCATGCAAGAGCTCGTGGTGAAGTCGTGGGCTGCACCCCAATCGGCGCGCACCCACTCGGCTACGCAGGCCATATTCACGTACGTGGACGGGGCGGAAACCCTCCCCCCGTCGAGGAGACTGTGCACCTGTGCCGGTCTCCCTCTGCATTTGGTTCGGACCACAGCCTGCCTTTCCAAGCCGTGCGGTTCACGGCCCTTAGACCCGGTGGTTTATGGTTTATGCAGTTGTCACCACTAAGCTGTCGACTCTATGTTTACTCTCAAGCTTGAGTGCTTTTGTGTTGTGTCTGCCCTGTTTAGTGCGGGCTTCACATTTATTGCATGAAGATATGCTAATTTCGTTAGGGTTGGAGCTGATGTCTCATTGGTCTAGTTCCGCCTATCAGATGCAAGCACTCTTAGCGACACGGCCATTGGCTAGAACTGTCCTGCTTATGTGTGGGGGTGATTGACTCCGTTCAGGGCTTATCTTCACTGCTCTCACGGCGGGATTTTATACAGTTCCCATATACATCTTTAGCTGAAGTAATGTTGAGTTCCCGCCTCGAGAGGGAACGTCTCCGGTTACTATCGTAACCTCGGTTCCCTGAAAGGCGGGAACGAGACATTACGTCAGCCGCCGTGGTCGCTGTTTGATCAGCTGTGCTAGCGTTCAGTCGTGATTCTGACGTAATTTTCGCGCCCATGCAATTTATACTGCCCGCGAACCTGTCAGTATTTGCATGCTTCGCGTCAATTGGCCAGCTGCCCCCAGCTGGCGTTAGCCAATAAGATTTCAGTGAAAGTGGAGAAGGGAGGAGTTCCCATATACGTCTTTAGCTGATGTAATGTCTCGTTCCCGCCTCTCAGGGAACCGGGTTATGATAGTAACCGGAGACGTTTTCCACACGTTTTCAGTCGCTACCTCATGCAAATCTGGTTTTGTTTTGAAGGAGAATATATTTATTTTATTTATTTTGCTGGACTCGGTCGAGACCTACTAGAATAATTGGCGAGTCCAATGGCCAAGACCGGACTCAAGTACTACAGCCCTATTATTGACACTGTTTTCCTAATTAATGTTGTTCAGTTGCTTTGTTGCAATCTTTTTTGTTTAAAGCGCTATATAAATAAAGTTGACTTGACTAGTCCAGTTTATTGTCCAAAATGTTAGCCAGTACGATGGTGGGGATAGCTGGCGTGTGTGGGTTAGCCGTTAGCCTAGCCCTGATACCGACGCACTTAGCCCTCTTCTGCTTCCTCTCACACCACTTGAGTTACTACTGTCCTTTTTGAATTTCTTAATGCCATTTATGTTATACGTCACAGCATAAGATAATAGTTAATGTTTGTAAATCTCTACCCAGGCTTTCTTTAATTTCACGTATGTAAGAAAATGTAGCTATATATTAAAAAACACGTAGGCGTAAAATATCATTCTCAAACTTACTCTAGAATAGGGCTGGGCGAAATGGCAATATCTTATCAAAATTTTTTAAAACAATATCATGATTCACGATTCTTTGTTATGTTGGTTTTATATTGCAAGCTGTCTGAGCATTATAAGCGAACTAATTTCCCTATTATAAAGACAAAGCATTTAAATGTAACAACATATAAAAAAGAATAAGTTGGGTGAAGATAAAAATCTTTCATTATTTTATCTGCTATTAAAAAAAAGAACAAAGATACATGTTGCAAATACACATAATATACAATTTAAAAAGTGCTTTATTTTCAGTTAAGAGTAATGAGTGATTTTTCTCTTTGTGTTTTGTTGTTTTATTAAAATTACAGAAATAGTTCACCCAAAAATAAAACTTCTGTCATCTTTCTGTCAAATCTGTCATGTGGTTTAATATTTATATAATAATTTACTCACTCAAAAGTTGTTTTAAACATGAATGAGTTTCTTTCTTCTGCTATAAATGTTATGTTGAAGCACGTGGAAAAAAACTGGTCCAGTGACTTTCATAGTATTTTTTTTCTACTATCAAATTTAATGGAGACCAGTAACTGTTTGGTTACGAACATTTTTCAAAATATCTTCTTTGGTGTTCAGCACAATAAAGAAATAAACAAAGTTTTGGCACAACATGTGAGTGAGTAAATAATGACAAAAATGCCTTTAATGACAGTGGGCAGCATGTTAAGTACTGCCCCTTTAAAGCGGTCATATGACATTGCTAAAGAGAAGATTATTTTGTGTATTCGGTGTAATGCAATGTATTTATGCGGTTTAAGGTTAAAAAAAACATTATTTTACACATACTATAAATTATTGTTGCTCCTCTATGCTCCGCCTTCTGAAAAAAGGTTGATTTTTACTTACTAGTAAAAACGTGTATTCATTACATCCAAAAACAGATTAGCTATTACACACACTTCCCTTTCCAAATCTCCCCTGTGGTGATACTCTTCAAAATAAAAGCCCTTTAAGCATGAAATAATAACATTTTCATTGTGTCAGAATGACCTTTACTTGATAAAAGTTGACGGTTTGGATATTTTTTGTTCATTTAAATCTTTGTAGTCTTGAAATACAAAGAAAAAAAGCTAAGAAAAAAAAAGCAAAGAAGACACAAAAATGTTCCCTCTAAAAAAGCATATGTCAATCAAAATGTCTGGTAATGATCAAGTTTACAGGACAAAATTTAATTATTATGCAATGTAACATGCATGCACAAAATGTGTGTAAAATGCATTTCTTTTTATTTATTATTATATTTTTTTGGTTAGACATTGCACTGGGAAAAAAATATACTGATTTTTAAAGGTAAGTTGCAAACAATTATATTTAGCTAAATTTAAATAAAACATTTAAGAATGTTAATCAGCTAAATTTATTTAAATGTAGCTAAAATAAATTGATTGCAACCACTTACCTTAAAACAATTGAATAAATTCAATGGATAATTTTTGTTTTTAGTGGAAAAGAAATAATTAGGCAATGTCCTGAAAGCGTGGCTTGTTCTGTCCTTTCTATAACCACCAGTAGGTGGCAGCCCAACCTTTTCTTAAATTAATGATTAATTTAAAACAGATTCAGATATGTTATATGTTACTCTGAGACATGCAACTATTCGGAACCACAGGGAATGAATGCTCTAGCACAGGAAAGACATGATCAGTAGGGGGCAGTCATGTTACATACTGTACTAAAGAAACAGAATGCCATGAACATAAGTCTTACAGTTTTTTACAAACACTTTGCTACTATTTTCAGAACCTTGATGTCATTTTTCACAACTCTAGACACAAAACTCAAAACGGTTATCACTTGTAACACAGGCTGTCTAATGTTCAAAACATTGCCTTGTGCATTCACATCTTTAAAGAAATCTTGCACAATCATTGGTTCAAAACACAACTTTACTGTGAAATACCATTGAAACATGACTATAGATCACCCACACACAAGCAACCGATAGTTTCACTGTTCGTACAATCATTAAAAATTGTAGAACAAAATAGGTGATACAGGTTTCATTATGGTACTACATGTACAGTAAATACATCTCTGTAAAAGTACTGCAGTAGTAGAGAGAATACTACAGACACAGTGGAATCATTGAACAAAGTTTGTAATATATTGATGCAAAACACTACAGTACTGTACAATTACAACATAGGTTTATTTGAATCAAAGCAAAAATAATTAGCTATGAAATTGAAACCCACCACACCATCTTCTGATATAGCTGCACACATGGTAATGTTAGCCGCACGTTGTCCAGGTACTTGGATGGTTTCCCGCTGGCCAATGAAATTCTGACCTCTCCTCCTTGTCTTGGCCAGATTAAAACCTGCCTCATCCAAATATATGAATTTGTGATGGTCATCATCAGCATCCAGCTCCATCACCCTCTAAAAATACATTTTAGAAAGAGATTTAGAGATTACTGTACAATGTAGAATTTTTGGGAATGTTTTTACAACAGCCATCTTGAAACTGAACTTACCTGAACATACTCAGTCCTCATTTGCTTCACTCTGTCTGCATTTCTTTCCAAAGACACATGGTATAGTTGTTTTATAGATACCTGGTGCCTTTTCAGTATGCGTGCAATAGTCGGCAAACTTATGGATCCCACATTGTTGAACATGTCTTCATTGTCCAAGATATGCTGGCGAATTTCTGTAAGGCGAATATCATTTCTGGCCCGAACCAAATCGACCACAGCCTGCTCTTGTTGGTCAGTTAGAATCCTGCCTCTGCCTCCACTATTTGGCCTGGTCACAAAACTACTGTCAATACTGTAAATAGTCTGAAAAGGTGGTACAGTATTTGGGGCCATAGACACAGTGTCTGAGGAAGCATTATGATAAAATATTAGGCTACATCCATGGATATTGTAGTCTAATTGGTTCATGCTCCGCGCTAATTGGTGACAATGAATCTCGTTATCTTGAAACGTTCATGATTTACAGTAAACATGGAAGATTGTTTGTCTGTTTCCATACAACTATGCATTAAGAGTAATGCAACAGTTACTTATCATTTTGAGCAGTTGTATCAATTGATAGTTAGATCATTGTAAGGAAATGAATAGACACTCATTTGAAATGTAATGTGTGGATTGCCTTTTGAAATAGTAGCACTTTGATGTTAAGTTGTGTCATATTGAACAGGTGATTTTTGTTGAATGAACAAATGATCTAAGTTTTATGTGTATTGTATCCAAGCAATTGAGAAAAGGGTTAGAGTTTTGAAAAATGTGCATTTTGATCATTGGTTGTGAGTTTTGTGTCTAGAGTTGTGAAAAATGACATCAAGGTTCTGAAAATAGTAACAAAGTGATTGTAAAAAACTGTAACCCAGTTTATACCCTCTGCAACAATGACTCTGCTTGCAGCAGTGTGCTTTGGGTCATGGTCCTGGAAAAAACAGTGATGTACTCCGAAGTTTTCCCTAATGTATGTCAAGTCAGCAAAGTCAGATTGTGCAGAAGAATCATCTGTTTCCTGTGGTCTTGTCCTGGTGCTCCTCTGAAACAAGGTCTTTACAGGGGATCTGTATCTGGGGCTCTAGTTGTCCTGGTCTCCGCTGTCTTTCAGGGATGTAGAGGTCCTTTCTAGGTGCTGATCCAGCATCTGGTCTGGATACGTACTGGATCCGGGTGACTGCAGTGACCCTCTGATCTGGACACAGACTGGATCTGGTGGCCACGGTGACCTCGGAATAAGAGAGAAACAGACAAATATTAGCGTAGATGCCATTCTTCTAATGATGTAGCAAGTACATAGGGTGTTATGGGAAGTGTTCCCGGTTCCGGTTTACCTAATTAATGCAGCCTAAAAATCCTTTAACGGATTTGGATAATAAAAGCATATTAGTATGTTATGTGTATGCCAGGTTAAAGAGATGGGTCTTTAATCTAGATTTAAACTGCAAGAGTGTGTCTGCCTCCCGAACAATGTTAGGTAGGTTATTCCAGAGTTTAGGCGCAAAATAGGAAAAGGATCTGCCACCCACAGTTGATTTTGATATTCTAGGTATTATCAAATTGCCTGAGTTTTGAGAACGTAGCGGACGTAGAGGATTATAATGTAAAAGGAGCTCATTCAAATACTGAGGTGCTAAACCATTCAGGGCTTTATAAGTAATAAGCAATATTTTAAAATCTATACGATGTTTGATAGGGAGCCGGTTCAGTGTTGACAGGACCGGGCTAATATGGTCATACTTCCTGGTTCTAGTAAGAACTCTTGCTGCTGCATTTTGGACTAGCTGTAGTTTGTTTACTAAGCGTGCAGAACAACCACCCAATAAAGCATTACAATAATCTAACCTTGAGGTCATAAATGCATGGATTAACATTTCTGCATTTGACATTGAGGCATAGGCCGTAATTTAGATATATTTTTGAGATGGAAAAATGCAGTTTTACAAATGCTAGAAACGTGGCTTTCTAAGGAAAGATTGCGATCAAATAGCACACCTAGGTTACTAACTGATGACGAAGAATTGACAGAGCAACCATCAAGTCTTAGACAGTGTTCTAGGTTATTACAAGCAGAGTTTTTAGGTCCTATAATGTGAGGCAGCAGTTTCTTTTACAATAGCATTTTCAAAGAAAGACCGGTCCATTATGCCTTTGAAGACTGCAGTTGGTCCTGGACACCCATAACTCATAACTGGACACCTGTTGGCACACCTGCTCATGTCAGTTCAATAAAAGTTAAATCAGTTAAATAAAAGTTAAATAAAATAAAAATAGAACTAATCAACTTACCATGATCTAATCTAAAATAAAACATATCAGACCGTTAAGCATCAGCATATGCCAGTAGTCAAAGTCTTGTAACATTACACTTTAAAACTAGTTTGTCACAATGGTAGAATGGTAGAAAGCAAAAGAACTGTAGTATTCAAGTTGTTGAATATAGATTTGTAATTCTGATGGGTTACGTAGTTCTTACATATAGGCACTAGGGGGCAGTGGGTGAATAGGAGGTGATGCAATGTATGCAACGGAAGAAAAGAAAAGAAAAACAGGAGACCGCATGTGTAGACGTTCAAAGAGGAGTCCTGTCATCATTTATAAATAATAATACATGGTGTCAGAGTAAATCGCGAACATGAATGCTGCTGGAGTGCCTGCACCACAAATGGCTTGGGAATCACAGAATCTTCGCGATGCATGGAGAAATTTTAAGCAGCACGTTGAGCTGATGTTTTCAGGACCGTTTCGCCACAAAGAGGAGACGGAGAAGTGCAGCTACCTGCTTCTATGGGTTGGGGAGAAAGGACGGGATATTTATAACACATGGACTCTCACCGATGATGAAGCTAAGTTGCTGAAAACTTATGACAAATTTGAAGCTTACATAATACCGAAGGCAAACCCAATTTTTGCCAGATACAAGTTCAATGAAAAAACACAGTGTGCCACGGAAACGTTCGATCAGTTCGTCACCGAACTTAGACTGCTCTTTAAAGACTGTGGCTACACCAATCCAGAGGAGATGGTGAGAGACCGTGTCGTTTTCGGCATTTATTCCCCACACCTTCAAGAAAAACTGCTCGACATTGCCAGATCGCATGAGGTTGCGCAGGCTCAGATGAGAAGTATGGCCATCGGCAGCACAAATGCAAATCAGGAGCAACAAGTGCACACAATAGGAAAGCATGCAAAAATGCATCAGAGCTTTCAGAAAAGCGCAAAAACAAACAGTGTGCATACAGAACGCCTCCATACATGCGGATACTGCAGAAAAGAGCACAAAAGAAAAGAGACATGTCCAGCAAAAGGAAAGAAGTGTGCTAAATGTGGAAAGTGGAACCATTTCGCAAAGGTTTGCAAGTCAAAGTCCAAATCTGTGCACATTGTAAGTGACAACAAACCTGAAGACAGATACCCAGATGTGAGCAGTGAATACTTTATTGTCTCTGTCACAAATACAATTACTTCAACATACCAAGCTTTTGCTGAAGTTGAAATAAAAGAATATGGCTCACCATTGAAATTTAAACTGGTCATGGGTGCTCAGGTTAATGTAATACCCAAGAGAGTCTTCAAAAAGATTGCAACCAAGATGCAGCATACCCACCAAAAGCTCACAGGATATGGTGGACAACCACTTTCAGTTAAAGGCACATGCCAACTGCACTGCAAATATAAAGAGAATGCCATGCCACTGGACTTCTTTATTGTGGACACTCAGTCACCACCTGTGCTTGGATTAAAAGCATGCTTAGACTTGGACATGATTAAGCTAGTGCTGTCTGTATCCTCCCTAGCGAGAGTTTCAGAGTTGATTATAGATGAATTTGCTGATGTGTTTAGAGGCATTGGTCTGTTTCCTGGAGAATGCAACATTCAGCTGGACCCAACAGCTACGCCAGTCATCCAACCACCAAGGAGAGTCCCTTTCGCCCTGCGAGACCAGCTGAAAGAAGAGTTGGACTCCATGGAGGAGCAAGGTGTAATTGTGAAGGAGACAGAGCCAACAGATTCGGTAAATGCCCTTTGCGTCATCGAGAAGCCCAGAACTGGTAAACTGAGAGCATGTCTGGACCCACGGGATCTTAAGGCGATAAAGCGTCCACACTATCCTCTGCCTATATTAGATGACATCACACCAAAGTTAGCTGAAGCCCAGTACTTCAGCGTGATGGATGCTAGATCTGGCTACTGGGCAATCAAGCTTTCGAAATTGACCACCTTCAATACAATCTTCGGTAGATACCGATTTTACCGCCTACTTTTGGCATCGTCTCAGCCCAAGATATTTTCCAGCAGAAAATGGATGAGATTTATGAAGGTCTACCTGGAGTTGTGACCATTGTGGATGATATCTTGGTCTACGGAAAGACAAAGGAAGAACACGACCATAATCTCAGGAGAATGCTGGAAAGGTCTCGAGAAAAAGGAGTGCGCCTTAACCTGTTAGCCAGCACCCCCCCATAATGGGACTCACAGCTGAAAGTGCTCTACCTAACTTATAATTGTAACAGTTTCCTACTTCATTGTGTTACAAACATAATTTTGGTGTCTTTGGAAAGAAGACACTTTGGACTTTACTTTTTATCAACCAGATTTGATAATGCTCAAAAATATTAAAAGTTATAGACACTGAAGTGCCTTGAAATTGTTTTTACCACACTTAAATATTTTTTTATTTGATATAAAAATACATGAAATTAGTCCTGGAGCAATCTAGAAAAGTAATGGGTTGAAAGTCACATGTCTCATGAGTTTCTATTTCAAATCTGAATAAGATATCATGAAAAATGAGACTCCTGCAAATATTTTTCTGAGACTGTCTAGACCCCCCAGCCCCCAAATATAACAAATATATTTCCCAATAGTATTGAAGGCTTCTACAAACTATTTAGTCAGTAAACATACCACTGCATAGTTTTTTTCAATTATAAAACACTAGACAGAAACATCATATAAGTGATTTATTTGAGCACTAGAAAAATACAATAAGAATAATTTCAGTAAGAAAAATAAGAATAAGAAAAATAAAAAAAGATTTAACTTTGTTTGCCAATTACAGAAAATCCTGAGATTGCTAGAAATGCAGCATTTACAATATTTACTATCTACACAAACAGTATTGACCATGGTAATCAAGATGTTAATTTTAATTTTTACGCAGATGACACTTATGTATTGTAGTGCACCTTCACAACAGCAAGCCCTAATTAAACTTCAAGCGGCATTTGATGTTTTTCAGACTCGGCTTCAAACACTAAAACTTGTTCTGAATGCTGATAAAACTAAAGATGACTTTAAAAAGATGAAAGACATCATTACCATGGAGCCAGGACCTGTGTCGGCATTCTTCGATACAAGCAAAGACCTAACACTGCAGGTGGATGCCTCTAAGTATGGATTAGGTGCAGTGCTGCTGCAGGAAGGTAAACCACTTGCATATGCCTCAAAGTCACTCACAGACATAGAAATAAGCTACGCTCAGATTCGAGAAAGAGCTCCTGGCTATCCTCTGGGGCTGCAAGAGATTTCATCAATATGTTTATAGACATCACATAACAGTGGAATCTGTTCATAAACCCCTGGAAGCGATCATCAGAAAGCCACTAGCTGCAGCACCACCAAGACTGCAAAGGATGATCTGGCAGTTACAAAAGTACAGTTTCACCATTGTACACATTCCTGGGAAAAATATTCCAGTGGCTGACACACTCTCAAGAAAATCAATGCCTTGCACAGATCACAGCCTTACTGAGGAGATGGACCTTTCAAGTACATACTGTTCTTAGTGCTCTCCCTGTCACTGATGAAAAGCTTAGCAAAATTAGAAAGGAAACAGACAGGGATGTCCAAATGTCCACACTGAAGAGAGTGATCAAAAAAGAAGGATGGCCTGCCGAAAGAAAGAGATGCTCTATAGCCATCCTAGAATACTGGAATCATAGAGATGAGTTATCAGAGATGGGCGGTATGGTCTTCAAGGGAGAAGAGATCATAATTCCCAGGCAGCTGAGAGAAGAGATGCTTAAACGCATTCATGCAGGCCACATGGGAATCGAGAAATCCAAACAACGCGCTAGAGATATTCTCTTTTGGCCTGGCATGTCCAAACAGATTGCTAGCATGATTGAAAGGTGCTCCATCTGCCTTGAGCGTCGCATGTCACATGCAAAAGAGCCACTCATTTCTCATCCAATACCAAGCCGGCCATGGCAAATTGTCGGTACTGATTTATTAATTTGGAATAGTGATGACTACATAGTGGTGGTAGATTACTACAGCCGTTACTTTGATTTGGAGAAGCTCAAGAGCACCACAGCTGCTGCAGTGATCCGGAAACTGGAAAAAGTATTTGCTCAGTGAGAAGGCAGTACAAATTGCCAAATCACTAATGGACAAAGCAAAAGCAGACAAGAAAGACCAATACATCCGTCTGTTGGAGTACAAGAACACCCCAGTGGATGGTTTCAAATCACCTGCCCAACTACAGATGAGCAGAAGATGGCGCTCAATTTTACCAACTACTAGCCAACAGCTGAAACCAGAGTGGAGTCAGTGGAAATGATGTCCATGCAAGGCGTGAACAAAAGCAACAATATCAGGAAAAGTACTACAATAGGTCTGCGAAATCACTCATCAAACCTGTCATCATTTATAAAAAATAATACAAGAACATCTCGGTTACGTCTGTAACCTCGGTTCCCCGAGAAGGGAACGAGACGATGCGTCGATAACGCCTTGGGAATGCATTCTGCGTGAGTGCGTCTGAAGCATCCATGTCAACTAGTCCAAAGGCGAGAGTGAGCGTCAGGAGTGACGTCACGACCAGGAATTGATAAAAACCCTAACCGGAGCAACCGGTGTTAGCTTCGACAGTGCCGAAGCAAGTCGATCACAGGAACGAAGGAAGTATGGCAGGGAGACGCATCGTCTCGTTCCCTTCTCGGGGAACCGAGGTTACAGACGTAACCAGGACGTTCCCCATCGCGGGAGAGACGATGCGTCGATAACTCCTTGGGAACGAGAATACCCAAACCGCCATATTACAAGTGCCTGAGTGTCAGCCAGAAAAAACCAACACCTCAAGAATTAAAAAACCTGAAACCCGGGAGTAGCGTCCAGTTCTAGGCTATAAAACCTGACGAATGTGAGCGGCGAGGACCAGCCTGCCACATCACAGACATCCTGAAGAGAGGCCCCAGATAATAAGGCTCTAGAGGCTGCCATACTCCTAGTAGAATGAGCTCTGACCCACAAAAGGGCACGGTAGGTCAGAAGACTCATAGGAAAGATGGATAGCCTCAACTATCCACTTACTAAGTGTCTGTTTAGTGGCAGGAAGACCTAACTTAGGTGACCCGAAACAAACAAACAGCTGATCTGATTTTCGAAAAAAGAAGAAGTCCGATGAACATAAGTGTCCAATGCTCGCACCGGGCACAATAGGTTAGACTTTTCCTGGTCCGATGATGCAAACGGCGGAGGACAGAAAGCCTGCAGAACAATAGGTCTCGGAACAAAGGTTGGTACCTTAGGGAAGTATCCCTGCTTAGGGTAGAGAAATGCTTTGACCATCCCAGGTGCAAATTTAAGGCAGCTGGGAGAAACCGAGAGAGCCTGAAGGTCTCCGACTGTTTTAAGGGACAAAATGGCAAGAAGAAAAGTAGTCTTAAACGAGAGAATCTTCTCAGAGACGGACTCTAAGGGTTCAAAGGGAGCCCTAGAAAGGCCTTCTAAAACTATAGTAAGGTCCCAGGCCGGCACTCTAGTACAAGTTGCAGGTCTCAGCCTCAAGGTGCCACGAAGGAAACGAGAGATAAGAGGGTCTCGACCCAGAGATGCACCACCCACTGGGGCGTGGAAAGCCGATATGGCCGCCACATAAACCTTTAAGGTGGATGGACATAGACCAGAAGTGAAGCGGTCTTGCAAAAACTCAAGAACTGAGCCAACAGAGCAGTGGACGGGGTCACACTGATGTTGGTAACAACAAGAAGAAAAAAGCATTACATTTGAGTCTATAAAGTTTCCTCGTAGCTGGGGCTCTGGAGCTAAGAATGGTCTCCACAACCTCAGTTGAGAGACCACTCTCTATGAGTTGCGCCCCCTCAGAGGCCACACCCAAAGCTTCCAAATCTCTGGCCGGGGGTGAAATATAGTGCCCCCGGCCTGAGATAGAAGGTCTTTCCTGATCGGGATCTCCAAGGGAGGACCGTCAAGGAGATGAATCAGGTCCGCAAACCAGATTCGACTTGGCCAGTGTGGAGCTACGAGAAGTAGACTTACTCCGTCCTGGCGGACTCTCTCCAGAACTCCTGGGAGCAGAGCAACAGGGGGAAAGGCGTACAGACGTAGCCTCGGCCAGGGTGTCTGCTCCAATATTCTGAGTCCCTGGTATATACACTGCCCTCAGAGAGCGTAATTTCCCCAGGGACCACAGGAGGATCTGGTGCGCTAAATTGCAGAGTGGGCGCGATCGCAGACCCCCCTGAGGGTTGATATAAGAGACCACCGATGTATTGTCTGTGTGGACTAGCACATGATTGTCCCTCAGGTCTGGCAGGAAGTGCCTCAAAGCCTTGATGACAGCCATCATCTCCAGGCAGTTGATGTGCCAGGAGTGATGATGGCTGACCCTGACCCTGACCCAGACCCTGAGCTGAGCGGCCTTCCATTACCGCTCCCCAGCCGGTAAGGGAAGCATCTGTCGAGAAACCCGATGACAAAGAGCTCCCAATACCGGACCCTGGGACAGGAACCAGTGTTCTCTCCATATGACCAAGCGCGGAGACACCACCGCGTGATCTTGATCGTATGAAGTGGGTTTTCCCCTCGGGGAGAACCCTCTGGTCCTGAGCCACCACTGTAAAGGTCTCATGCCCAGCAGGCCAAAGGGGATCACATTGGACGCTGCTGCCATGAGACCCAACAATCTTTCGAACTGTTTCACAGTGCATGACTGGCCTAGCTTTAGCTCTGATGTGGCTGTGAGGATATTGGCTATACGAGTGGGCGAAAGAGTGACTCGCATCGTGACCGAATCCCATACCACCCCAAGAAAAGTGGTCCTCTGTAATTGAGATAGCACACTCTTCTTGGTATTGAGCCTCAAACCCAACTTCTGCATATGAGCGAGGACGACATCTCGATGCCGAACCGCCAACTGTTCTGATTCTGCTAAAATCAACCAGTCGTCTAGGTAATTCAGAATACGTATGCCCTGCAGCCTGAGCGGGGCCAGAGCTGCATCTACACACTTCATGAATGTGCGGAGTGAGAGAGCTAGACCGAAGGGAAGTACCCGATACTGGTATTCTTTGCCCCCGAAAGAAAACCTTAGGAACTTCCTGTGCTGAGGGAGGATGGAGATATGGAAGTACGCACCTTTTAGGTCTATCGTGACGAACCAGTCCTCGGATCTGATTTGAGTCACGATCTGTTTGAGTGTCAGCATCTTGAATTTTAATTTCTGAACTGTACGATTCAACAGACGAAGATCTAAAATGGGACGCAGCGCCCCATCCTTTTTTGGAAAAATGAAATAACGGATGTAAAAACCGATGCCCTGTCAGGAGGATACACCTGCTCTATAGCATTTTTCGCTAAAAGAGATTTTACTTCTTGCTCCATGACCAGAGCCTGCTCGGGATGTACTACTGTGAGCAACACCCTGTTGTAACGTGGGGGACGAGAACTGAACTGGATTCTGTAACCCTTCTCTACTATCTGCAGGACCCATTGAGATATATTCGGCAGACTTTTCCATTCTGTCAGACATTCTACTAAGGGAACCAGCCTCTCGAGGCTGGCCTCTGGTGTAATTTGAACAGCTAGTTCGGGGACCTGAAGCCGAAGCGCAGGAACCACCCGAGCTAACTGCTCTTGAAACCCCCTCAGAGGGAGCAAGCCTGACGCAGCGTCTGGGAGACACAGCGCCAGAGACACGCTGGAGACCGCTGTGCCCCGAGGCACCAAGGGTGGCGGGGTTGGCAGGACGGCCCTGTGAGAGCACCGAGACCGGATGGGCACCGTATACTGAGGTGTACACCGCACCGTCTGCCCTCACAGGTCTGACCCATTTGGCGTCAGGATCTTTTCTTCTGAGCCAAAGCTTTCTTAGCGAGAAGAACAGTCCTCAGATCCGGCTTCTGCTTAGATTGCTTTGGGTGTGAGTGCTGGCTCGGTCCCCGTGATTTTTGATGAGGAGCGCGAGACGCAACACTCTCTTTTTGAAAAACACGATATGAGGAGCATGACGGCTGGGGCTGCCTTGCACGCCCAGCAGCCTCAGGAGGATTAGATCGGCGAGGGAGAAAACTTTTAAAAGCTTCACATTGCTTTTTATTTTCTTGAAATCTTTCAACCACTTCATTCACAGCATCACCAAACAGACCTTCATGAGAAATGGGAGCGTCTAAAAGAAAAGATCTATCTTTATCTTTAATATCTGAAAGATTAAGCCAAAGGTGTCTTTCTGTAGAAACCAAAGCAGCCATAGATCTACCAATAGCACGTGCTGTTTCTTTAGTCGCCCTGAGAGAAAAATCCGTAGCCCAACGAGGTTCACGAATTTCGTCACGGCTGACTCCATCACTGTTATCCAACTCCCCCAGCAGCTCAGCCTGATAAGCCTGAAGCAAAGCCATCGAGTGAAGGCAAGCTCCCACCTGACCTGCTGCTGTGTAAGCTTTACCAACTAAATTTGAGGTGATCTTTAAAGGCTTCGTGGGCAAAGTCGGGTTCTTTATAGACGATGCTGAACCAGGGGAAAGATAGCTCGCGAGCGTCTGTTCCGCACTGGACATCGCTTCATAACCATTTTCTTTCAGCCCTCTTATATCAGAATGCGCACTTGAGGGCTGAAAAGACGTGACAAATATGGTTTATTCCACGATCTAGACAGCTCACTGTGAAGATCAGGAAAAAATGGAAGACCCCGTGATGTAGGAGATGTTTTAGAAGACAGAAAACGTTCGTCTAATTTGCTTTTAGGACGAACGCTCTGTTTATCAGATGGCCAAGATATATGTAACTTATCTACAGCTCGTGTTAATACATCAACCAATTCCTCATATGCTAGGGAAAGAGATGGCGAATCCTCTTCCCCCCTGATTGTGTCACCTTCACTGCCCGTTACATCTAACTCCTCGGTGCTCCACTCCCAAGCAAACTACACAAAGCTCGTGTGTATCCCCACCCGTTAAATAACGCGGGCAGGGAGAAGCACACTGTTTGAATAGTTGCTTCGCCATGTATATAAACTTTGAACAAGACAACAGTAAATATGACAGACAGGTTTGACACAGGTCGCTTGCTGAGTCACAGAAAGCTAACACCGGTTGCTCCGGTTGGGGTTTTTATCAATTCCTGGTCGTGACATCACTCCTGGCGCTCACACTCGCTATTGGACTAGTTGAAATGGATGCTTCAGACGCACTCACGCAGAATGCGTTCCCAAGGCGTTATCGACGCATCGTCTCTCCCTCGATGGGGAACCACATATCTTGCAGTGATCTAAAACAAAATGCATCAGACATGGTCGTTAAAACACCAGCATCCATGTTGTACGCTACCATTAGCTACAAATTTAAAAAGCGAGACCTTGTAACTGACAGGATGTTGAACAAATGAAAAATACCTGAGACCTGACCATCTTACGCTGATACATCCTCACAGCCGGCTGTCAAAACTCGACTTACGTATGGTCCCACACCCACTAACTGTTCTCCTCTGACCAGACGAAACCAGCAGTTCAATTCCAGGCTGCAAGAGTGTGTCTGCCTCCCGAACAATGTTAGGTTACTCCAGAGTTTAGGCGCCAAATAGGAAAAGGATCTGCCGCCCGCAGTTGATTTTGATATTCTAGGTATTATCAAATTGCATGAGTTTTGATAATGCAGCAGACATGGAGGATTATAATGTAAAAGGAGCTCATTCTACAACCCGAATTCCAGAAAAGTTGGGACGTTTTTTAAATTTTAATAAAATGAAAACTAAAGGAATTTCAAATCACATGAGCCAATATTTTACTCACAATAGAACATAGATAACGTAGCAAATGTTTAAACTGAGAAATTTTACACTTTTATCCACTTAATTAGCTCATTTAAAATTTAATGCCTGCTACAGGTCTCAAAAAGGTTGGCACGGGGGCAACAAATGGCTAAAAAAGCAAGCAGTTTTGAAAAGATTAAGCTGGGAGAACATCTAGTGATTAATTAAGTTAATTGATATCAGGTCTGTAACATGATTAGCTATAAAAGCTTTGTCTTAGAGAAGCAGAGTCTCTCAGAAGTAAAGATGGGCAGAGGCTCTCCAATCTGTGAAAGACTGCGTAAAAAAATTGTGGAAAACTTTAAAAACAATGTTCCTCAACGTCGAATTGCAAAGGCTTTGCAAATCTCATCATCTACAGTGCATAACATCATCAAAAGATTCAGAGAAACTGGAGAAATCTCTGTGCGTAAGGGACAAGGCCGGAGACCTTTATTGGATGCCCGTGGTCTTCGGGCTCTCAGACGACACTGCATCACTCATCGGCATGATTGTGTCAATGACATTACTAAATGGTCCCAGGAATACTTTCAGAAACCACTGTCGGTAAACACAATCCACCGTGCCATCAGCAGATGCCAACTAAAGCTCTATCATGCAAAAAGGAAGCCATATGTGAACATGGTCCAGAAGCGCTGTCGTGTCCTGTGGGCCAAGGCTCATTTAAAATGGACTATTTCAAAGTGGAATAGTGTTTTATGGTCAGACGAGTCCAAATTTGACATTCTTGTTGGAAATCACGGACGGCGTGTCCTCCGGGCTAAAGAGGAGGGAGACCTTCCAGCATGTTATCAGCGTTCAGTTCAAAAGCCAGCATCTCTGATGGTATGGGGGTGCATAAGTGCATACGGTATGGGCAGCTTGCATGTTTTGGAAGGCTCTGTGAATGCTGAAAGGTATATAAAGGTTTTAGAGCAACATATGCTTCCCTCCAAACAACGTCTATTTCAGGGAAGGCCTTGTTTATTTCAGCAGGACAATGCAAAACCACATACTGCAGCTATAACAACAGCATGGCTTCGTCGTAGAAGAGTCCGGGTGCTAACCTGGCCTGCCTGCAGTCCAGATCTTTCACCTATAGAGAACATTTGGCGCATCATTAAACGAAAAATACGTCAAAGACGACCACGAACTCTTCAGCAGCTGGAAATCTATATAAGGCAAGAATGGGACCAAATTCCAACAGCAAAACTCCAGCAACTCATAGCCTCAATGCCCAGACGTCTTCAAACTGTTTTGAAAAGAAAAGGAGATGCTACACCATGGTAAACATGCCCCGTCCCAACTATTTTGAGACCTGTAGCAGAAATCAAAATTGAAATGAGCTCATTTTGTGCATAAAATTGTAAACTTTCTCAGTTTAAACATTTGCTATGTTATCTATGTTCTATTGTGAATAAAATATTGGCTCATGTGATTTGAAAGTCTTTTAGTTTTCATTTTATTAAAATTTAAAAAACGTCCCAACTTTTCCGGAATTCGGGTTGTAATACTGAGGTGCTAAACCATTCAGGGCTTTATAAGTAATAAGCAATATTTTAAAATCAAAACAATGTTTGATAGGGAGCCGGTGCAGTGTTGACAGGACCGGGCTAATACGGTCATACTTCCTGGTTCTGGTAAGAACTCTTGCTGCTGCATTTTGGACTAGCTGTAGTTTGTTTACTAAGCGTGCAGAACAACCACCCAATAAAGCATTACAATAATCTAACCTTGAGGTCATAAAAGCATGGATTAACATTTCTGCATTTGACATTGAGGGCATGGGTCATATTTTGGACATATTGTTGAGATGGAAAAACACAGTTTTACAAGTGCTAGAAACGTGTCTTTGTAAGAAAAGATTGCTATCACATAGTACACCTAGGTTCCTAACTGATGAAGAATTGACAGAGCAGCCATCAAGTCATAGTACTGAGACTGCTCTCCTTAGAGTTACAAATGATCTGCTCTTATCATCTGATCGTGGTTGTATCTCTCTATTAGTGCTATTGGATCTTAGTGCTGCATCCGACACTATTGACCACAACATTCTTTTGCATAGACTTGAACACTTTGTTGGCATTAATGGAAGTGCATTAGAATGGTTTAAATCATACTTATATGAGCGCCATCAATTCGTAGCAGTGAATGAAGAGGTATCGTATACAGTAGGTGGCCAGCCTATCTGGGCCTTACGCGCGGCAGTCGCGTGTTGAAATCATTCGCGAAACTACCGCCAGGTGGCGCAAAGGGACGGATTGCGAAATGAATGTTATAATAAAATGAGATAGCAGTAAGTAAAACAACAATAACATTATGATATAACATTGTAACATTAAAAAAAAAAAGAAAAATTTTTTTTACAATTTGTTAATTTTTATAATGTAGGATAGTCTTAGGCTACAGTCTACTAAACAAAAATTAAAAGAAGACCTTTTCACAAACGGATCATATGTATGCTATTTTTTATTAAACAGTAAATAAATATAAGGCCTATATATATATATATATATATATATATATATATATATATATATATATATATATATATATATATATATATAATATATATGCTAAATTTTTTAATTTCATTTTCATTTCGGTTCATTCTTGGTTTAAAAAAATCTTCAGGTTCCATATGCAGAGCAAAATAGGAACGGTCCAGCATTTAGCAATAATTAGTATTAACTGTTATTATTCTTGATTTTTCGAACTACCAACACTGCATTTTTTAATTATGTCTTATGTGTGACCAAAAATTAAGTATTATTTGTTTCAGCTGTTTGATCGCTGGTGCCTCGCGAATAATTTACCTCATGAATAATAGTTAAGCTTCAAATTGGCAACATCACGATTATGGAAACGTTTGTATTTCTCCCGATTGAGAGCCCAAGCTTACCTTATGCTTAGCTTTATATTATTATTAATATTATTATTTTTTATTACTAAGCCTATATTAGTATTATATACTGCAATTATATTTATCTATTAGAATTATATATTTTTATTTATTGTTTTGTTCTGATAAATTTGTTAAATTTAAAGGATTTGTTGTAAAATATTTTCTTTTAGCCTATTTTTTTCCTCTCACAAACTCTGATTTATTTTTTAGCGTTTAAAAAAACATGCAGCAAACGAAAATAGGTGATTAATCCATTAAAATGAAACGTATACACGACTCATACTTTTTTCCTCTGACAAACTTAATTTATTTTTTTGCGTGTTTAAAAAATAAAAAATAAAGAAAACATTCAGCAAATGTAAATAGGCGATTAATACGTTAAAATGTGTTACTCTTGGTTAACAGTAATTATAATTATTTTACTTTAGAACAGAGCCTGGGACTAATCTAGGCTAACCAGGTTTTTTTTGTTTTTTTGTTTTTTTCATTGCATCTGAAAATGACTTTGTTCATTACATTCACTTCATGCGATCTGGCGCAGATCAGCCTCCCGCGATGCTCAGCTGTGGACGATTTAAAAATGTTTGATATAAAGCAGTGGTTCTCAACCCGCAGCCCGTCATGAATTCAAATGCGGCCCGAACCACAAGCTGAATAAAAAAAAAAACTATCAGTTTGTAACATTTTATTTTTTACATCAATTTAAAAAAAATATGCTACTAATGAAATATACGCTATATCCTAATGTTTTTATGTGATTTTTTTTCTTCATATATTATTTTCAGACATGGGCAGAAAATACATAAATACATGCACAAAAATACATATTGTGCAAACCATTACTCTAATATGTTATTATTTTAGAGTAATGGTTTGCACAATGTGTATTTTTACTGTTAAAATCACAATCGCGACTACTGGTGATTACAAGTGTTGTTAGTCGGCACTATTGTGTTGTATTGCATTACATTGTAGGTTACAATGTCAATGTCAATGTCACCTTTATTTATATAGCGCTTTAAACAAAATACATTGCGTCAAAGCAACTGAACAACATTCATTAGGAAAACAGTGTCAATAATGCAAAAATGAGAGTTAAAGGCAGTTCATCATTGGATTCAGTTATGTCATCTCTGTTCAGTTAAATAGTGTCTGTGCATTTATTTGCAATCAAGTCAACGATATCGCTGTAGATGAAGTGACACCAACTAAGCAAGCCAGAGGCGACAGCGGCAAGGAACCGAAACTCCATCGGTGACAGAATGGAGAAAAAAACCTTGGGAGAAACCAGGCTCAGTTGGGGGGCCAGTTCTCCTCTGACCAGACGAAACCAGTAGTTCAATTCCAGGCTGCAGCAAAGTCAGATTGTGCAGAAGAATCATCTGTTTCCTGTGGTCTTGTCCTGGTGCTCCTCTGAGACAAGGTCTTTACAGGGGATCTGTATCTGGGGCTCTAGTTGTCCTGGTCTCCGCTGTCTTTCAGGGATGTAGAGGTCCTGTCTAGGTGCTGATCCACCATCTGGTCTGGATACGTACTGGATCCGGGTGACTGCAGTGACCCTCTGATCTGGACACAGACTGGATCTGGTGGCCACGGTGACCTCGGAATAAGAGAGAAACAGACAAATATTAGCGTAGATGCCATTCTTCTAATGATGTAGCAAGTACATAGGGTGTTATAGGAAGTGTTTCCGGTTCCGGTTTACCTAATTAATGCAGCCTAAAAATCCTTTAACGGATTTGGATATTAAAAGCATATTAGTATGTTATGTGTATGCCAGGTTAAAGAGATGGGTCTTTAATCTAGATTTAAACTGCAAGAGTGTGTCTGCCTCCCGAACAATGTTAGGTAGGTTATTCCAGAGTTTAGGCACCAAATAGGAAAAGGATCTGCCGCCTGCAGTTGATTTTGATATTCTAGGTATTATCAAATTGCCTGAGTTTTGAGAACGTAGCGGACGTAGAGGATTATAATGTAAAAGGAGCTCATTCAAATACTGAGGTGCTAAACCATTCAGGGCTTTATAAGTAATAAGCAATATCTTAAAATCTATGCGATGTTTGATAGGGAGCCAGTGCAGTGTTGACAGGACCGGGCTAATATGGTCATACTTCCTGGTTCTAGTAAGAACTCTTGCTGCTGCATTTTGGACTAGCTGTAGTTTGTTTACTAAGCGTGCAGAACAACCACCCAATAAAGCATTACAATAATCTAACCTTGAGGTCATAAATGCATGGATTAACATTTCTGCATTTGACATTGAGAGCATAGGCCGTAATTTAGATATATTTTTGAGATGGAAAAATGCAGTTTTACAAATGCTAGAAACGTGGCTTTCTAAGGAAAGATTGCGATCAAGTAGCACACCTAGGTTCCTAACTGATGATGAAGAATTGACAGAGCAACCATCAAGTCTTAGACAGTGTTCTAGGTTATTACAAGCAGAGTTTTTAGGTCCTATAATTAACACCTCTGTTTTTTCAGAATTTAGCAGTAAGAAATTACTCGTCATCCAGTTTTTTATATCGACTATGCAATCCATTAGTTTTTCAAATTGGTGTGTTTCACCGGGCTGCGAAGAAATATAGAGCTGAGTATCATCAGCATAACAGTGAAAGCTAACACCATGTTTCCTGATGATATCTCCCAAGGGTAACATATAAAGCGTGAAGAGTAGCGGCCCTAGTACTGAGCCTTGAGGTACTCCATACTGCACTTGTGATCGATAGGATACATCTTCATTCACTGCTACGAACTGATGGCGGTCATATAAGTACGATTTAAACCATGCTAATGCACTTCCAGTGATGCCAACAAAGTGTTCAAGTCTATGCAAAAGAATGTTGTGGTCAATAGTGTCAAACGCAGCACTAAGATCCAATAAAACTAATAGAGAGATACACCCACGATCAGATGATAAGAGCAGATCATTTGTAACTCTAAGGAGAGCAGTCTCAGTACTATGATACGGTCTAAATCCTGACTGGAAATCCTCACATATACCATTTTTCTCTAAGAAGGAATATAATTGTGAGGATACCACCTTTTCTAGTATCTTGGACAGAAAAGGGAGATTCGAGATTGGTCTATAATTAACTAGTTCTTTGGGGTCAAGTTGTGGTTTTTTGATGAGAGGCTTAATAACAGCCAGTTTGAAGGTTTTGGGGACATATCCTAATGACAATGAGGAATTAATAATAGTCAGAAGAGGATCTATGACTTCTGGAAGCACCTCTTTCAGGAGCTTAGATGGTATAGGGTCTAACATACATGTTGTTGGTTTAGATGATTTAACAAGTTTATACAATTCTTCCTCTCCTATAGTAGAGAATGAGTGGAACTGTTCCTCAGGGGGTCTATAGTGCACTGTCTGATGTGATACTGTAGCTGACGGCTGAATGGTTGCAATTTTATCTCTAATAGTATTGATTTTAGAAGTAAAGTAGTTCATAAAGTCATTACTGCTGTGTTACACAGTTATGACTGTAATGAAATGTTTACCTTCCTATTTTGGCAGTTCCCACTGTGTGGATCATGGGGGACAGCTATGTTCGCCGTGGAGAGGAGGTGGCAAGGAGGTCCCTGGGCTCTAACCTGGGGCTAGATTCCCAGGTGAAGTGGTTTGGCTGGGGTGGACTGAAGTGGCGTGGCGTCCTCCCCTTTTTTGCCCAGTCCCTGCGAGGAAGAACAGTCCCGGAGGTCCTGCTCATCCACTGCGGCGGGAACGATCTGGGGAAGATGAAGAGCGTGGATCTCGCCACAGAGATGAAGCAGGATCTGTGTGATCTCCATCGACGGCACCCACAGATGACCATCATCATATCTGCAATCACCCAGCGTCGTCGATGGGGATCCACAGACCCAAAGAAGATCGACCAGTCCCGGGTATGGGTGAACAGTGTGATGGCCAGCTTTGTGTTGGGTCTCAAGGGGGGGATAGTACGCCATCCACACATAGTGTTTGACAACCCTGCATTGTTTCTTAGAGACCAGGTTCATCTGTCTACAAGGGGCAATTAATATTTTTTAAATGGCATCGCTGAATGTCTGAAAGACTTAATCCAGTAGGGGTGGTTCTGGGTTAATCTTTTAGACATGCCTTTTACAGCTGAAATGGCCAGGCTTTTGAATACTATTATGTGGTGTGGTGTACCTTTTATCTAGTTTAAATTCATTTAGCATCGCTGGCCATAACACTGTTCAACATAATTACTGTTCTTCCTCTACCTTTTTTGTTTGCCCCATTCCCTATTTTAAAACAAAAACAAAAAAAAACCTCATTCACCAATTCAATTAGTTTTTTTTTTAGTTTTTTTGCCCACCACTCCCCGTTCCACAAGAAAAGCCCCTCATCCACCCTGGCCATTCCATCTCAGGGGCCTCCTCTCCATTCCACAGCGAATGAAGCTGCCCCCCACCTTCCTACCTTTTTATTAATTTATTTATTTTATCTCCCCAGAACGACTCGGGGTTAAATTCTTTGCTCAAGAGCTACCACGAATTAACTAAACGGTCTCCTCAAACCCCTGGAACGTTATTGCAATACTGCAGGGTATGTCATACATGTTGTCCATTATATATGATGGCATCGAGTGGTCTATTCACACCACTTTCTGTTAAAGACCCTGGGCTAAGCCTCTATCAGAAAGACTCGTGCCCTCAGCACCCCATCCACACAGTGCCTGACAACCCTGCATTGTTTCTGAGAGACCCGGTTCAAACTTTATTTGAGTTTATCCAGTTCCACTATGTACTGCCATTTTCTTTGCCCACCTGTTGTCTGTCTACTATCATCTGTCTACTGGGGTTATTAATATATTTTTTTAAATAACATTGCTTAGTGTCTGAATGGCACTTGCACTTAAATGTTTATGCAACCTTTCTGTGAACTGTAAATAACAAATGATGATGATATGGAACCCATTGACACTGTACATGTCACTTTTTTTGTCTGTAATTGATGGACTGTTTCACTTATGTCAAACCAATGTCTGTTCTTTAAGGATCAGAAACAAACCTGCATTTGATGGCATTGAACTTGCACTTTAAAATGTTATGGAACTTTTCTAACAAATGATGATGATATTAAACCCATTGGCACTGTACATGTCACTTTTTTGTATAGGACTGATGGACTGTTACACCCTTCCCTTTACTTATGCCAAACCAATGTCTGTTCATTTACAAACTTACTGTTGATGGCACTGAACTTGAAAATAAAAACACTTACAAATGTTTATGAAACTTTTTGATCAACTGTGACTTACATTTAACTCATTAGGAGTAGGAGAAAAAACAATCAGTAGGTTGAATAGAAGACTTAGATGCGGAAGTAAATTTGCATTTTTATTTATACGTCTTGAGCATTACAGGTAAATAACACAAAATGTTGTAAGCTAGTAAATAGTCAGTATTGCAGAATGGCACTGATCTTTATTAGTTAGTTATTTTTTAAATAACATTGCTGAGTGTTTGAATGGCACTGATCTGATGAAAAGTCTTTGAAATCAGAAGTTGCCACTGGTCAACATGGCTTTTGCTCCACCTGTTAGGATTTCAAACTGTTCTGCACCTTCGGCTGATCTGAAAACAGAAATACTGGTAAATACAGTACAATGCAAATGTTATGGCCTAGCTTAGTAGAAAGCCCACTCACCACGTCAAGGTGTAGACCAAGAGTGAGAACACTGGACTAGACTTACTTAACAAACCAAGACGCAGACAACATGAAAATAACATTTATATTACACTTAGAATATACACACACATTTATATTACATACACGCATAAAACGCATAAACCAATATAAACTTTTTACTATTAACTATTAACAGGATTAAATTAAATAAACAACAACTGTTTTGGGGTATTTTTTGTTTTTGCAGTAACAACATGTCATGTTACATTTTTTAACTTATGGCAAATTGCTTCATGCTTTCAGAAAACACTGACTTTTTCTGTAATCTGTAATCTTCCAAAGATCTCTCTAGGAACATCTTCCAGACTGCCAAGGAGGGAGGCACAGTCTGTTGAAATAAGAAGTTTCTTCTGAAGCACAGTTAGTGTGCTCTTCAAAGAAGAAACTCTTGCCTTCAGTCTCCTTGTCTGCTGGGCTTTCAACCTCAGTTTCTTACGAGCTGCACCTAGGTGTTGTTGTGCAGCAGAGGCCTTTCTTTCTTTTTAATGACATCCTGAACAACACCCTGAACAGCAAAATCATGTTCAGATGTATCTTCCATCATGACATTGCTCTGATTGGCAGCAAAGCAACTGTCTACCCCTTCATCGCTACTTACAACTTCCACTATGCCACTGCTATTTTCAACACAAGCAAGACTTACCTCCTCGTAAGCACTTACCCAGTCTCCTTCTGGCTGTTCTTCTGCGGAGAACGAGAAAATGGTAGGCACAGCAGTGTCCTTCAGACAGGTCCTTCCCTGATAGAAATAAAAATACAAATAAATAAAAACATGGCATTATTGCAGAGTAAATGACTGTGATTTAGCAGTGTATATATCAGTGTACTTAAGGTTCTGTAGAAAAAACATTTCTTGTATTTGTGTTTTCAATGAAATAATGACAGCTCATAACAATCCACACCCTATTGAGGTAGCTATTATACAACAGTTAGGACAATGTCTAGTCAAACAATAGTTACTGACTCCATATTGTTTAATTATGCAATATGTATCCAACCAAAAACATAATCCAACTACTTTACAGGCAAAATTACTTTAAAGGTATAATCCAACTACTTTACACGTGTGACATATTAAATGATTAAATGATGCAGATGAAAAAATAATTAATGGACAGCTCACAATAAAAGGGCACTCCGAAATGTCTGAAATGTACAATTTTGTCACACAACACAATGTTACACATGTCTGTGCACAAAAAAAAATGTCAAAGTACCTTGGAATCAGTGCTGAAGTGATGCCTCGCGAAATTCCTACTACACAGACGAGAATTGTTGTTAGGAATCCAGTTCCCTCTCCTCATGTTCAGCATCCATTGCCTCATCCTGTCTGGATCACCTACAGGGAAACTTGACACAGGCAAGAAAAGTGTTAATGCTCAAAATGGTATATTAAAAATGCTCATAATAGCATATAGTTTATGTATAATACTATAATAATAGCAATAGAATATGAAATATCAATTACAGAATATAGACAATAAAAAATAATAAGTTAAATAGTTAGGCTGAATAGTACAATAATTTAACAGCATAACTATAATAGACTGACAATCGCAAGTGGTATATTATTATAATAACAATAATAAATAATGTAAATTTATATATTTTAAAATATTCTTACAGAGGCTATATAAAATAAAATTACGCAACCCTGTCTCTTTTTTGTTAAATTTCAGTTTTTAAAAGGTATAAGAAGCTATACAAGTCAAGAAATAAAGTAAACGATTCAGTCAAACATACAGCAGGCTACAACGTTAAAGTTAAATAGCCTAAATATAAAGTTATTAAACTTCACTTTTGCGTCAGCAGCACTAGCCGAGGAAAGGCTGTTCTCGGCGGGGTACATGAACGCTGAGCGCCCGGTGATCGCTGGATCTCATAACTCCGAAACCGTCAGATAACATTTTTAAATAGGCGCTATCTTTATAAATAAACCACAGATTTGAGCTTTGAACAACTACATTGTCGACTGAAAAACTCTTAAAACTACATTTTGTGACACAATAACAGTAGTATTTTTAAATGCAATACAACCAGAAACAAATTTTTAGTTTTGCTTGTGAAAGGTAATTCCCTGAGACCGATACAGCGATTACTGTATGTTAGCGGTAGGTAAAGTATAACGTTACCTCGGACGCTAACTTATCTGAGGCGATTTAATGCCACTGCCCACAAACATTGATGCTAACTCATAGTGTGCTAACTACGTGAAATAGTAGTGGAATGTAACTTCCTACAGTGTCGGTTAGTGCAGTTTATAGCAGAGCAACCCATTTTATGTACGATATTTCAATACAAATGTTCAGAAAGGATACAGAGGTGGTGTGTTGTGTCTTGTGTCAGATCATGGCCGAGACGTCAAATTTCAGGAATTCCACTCGGCGCAGCCTATGCCCGTTATCAGCTGTCAATCAAAGTTAACCACGCCCTTATTTGTCATACATTTTATATCTAAATACGATCTAAACTAACGAGTTATAAAAAAATTCACAGCCCTCATGGTTGTCAGGCACTCGGAACCTATCTGAGAATACAATAAAAGTCCATGGGACCAACCTGTAAAAACATGAATTTATGCTGTGAAAACTGACATTTTAACATGGGGGCTATGGACATTTGCTCCCTTTTGGGACCTTCCCCTGGCGGATTTTCAATGTATTGCAGTTTTTCGCACTTCCGGGTAGGCTTCATTTTTCAGATCAGAATGTTGCCGCTTGGTTTCACCCGACGAAACGAAGACGACCGCGGGAACACAAGCACCGCACATCCGCCAAAAATCAACCTGCAGCAATGCTCGTTCATCGACTCGCCAAGCTTTACTTTTGTAGGTCGCATGGCAGTAAACAATTCAATAATATGACCATGCAGTCAATACAGATATTTAATAAAAACATTAAAACAAGCAGGGCTGGAAAATAAAACAATAAAAAACGCACGCCAGGTCTACACCGGACACAAGTGGAACGATCCAACAAAAGACAACACAACAGTGATGGATACACTGGACACGATCCCCATCAGTGAACTGATGCTCGTTCTGTTTATGATGAAATGTTCTGACACTGTGTTCAGATGATTTGACACTATAGTGTGATGTCATCAAGTTTAGACACACTTTTCGCTGTGGGGCACAGGTGACAACTTTCGCGTCCAGTGTATACACACAGAAAGTTTCTGCTCTATTTACAAACAAGTTCTAAAAAAAAAAAAAAAAAAAAAAAAAAATCTAAACCAGTGGCATAACGAGATGGAAATATAAAGTCAAAGTCAAAGTCACCTTTATTTATATAGCGCTTTAAACAAAATACATTGCGTCAAAGCAACTGAACAACATTCATTAGGAAAACAGTGTGTCAATAATAATATAACTAGAAAATATATTAACAGGTCCTCCGTCCATGACACTGACTCACTGCGGAGCTGCAGTTTTAATCTGAACAGCTCTTAAAGCGGAGTGGATGGTTAGATGCATGATGGGCTAGTATTAAAAAAATAAAAATAAAAAAAAAAGGTCTTTTCAGCATTTAGGTATAACAGTACTGTTTTTTTTAAATCATCTTGTTGCAGTTATAAATTTAACTGCTAAATGAATGATAATGAACTATATTAAAACTTTTGTAAAATTTCTTCGTCATTTGAATATTGATTTAAAAATCGGTTTAAATCATAAATCAGATTTTTTTTTTTTCTAAAAAAAAAAAAAAAAAAAAACTGGGATTTTTTTTAGGCTATATGATATTACCCTACTTTAAAAGCAAGTAAAGAAGGTTCCCTTTAAAACCACTTAAGTTGTCAATTACTAAAGCTTTTTTTTTTTTACATCGTGTGAATGTTGTTGATTATAATGAGAGAACTTGAGTTTAATCGTGAGGACGTTTTATTAATTCTTTAATTAATTAGTTTCAAAGATTTAATGATGCCGGTTTAATTTTATTCGTTTATTGTTTTAGGCAAATTGGGCCTAAATAATGGGAACGAAATTATACAGTGCTTCACATTTAAACATGCAACAATTTCTTAATCAGTTTACAGACAAATGTCTTTTTCCCAATAAGTTATGTCAAAATAAAGGACAGGTAACGAATAACAAAAATGCATGTTGTTTTATTATAGGAAAAAATATATTTATATTTAAAATATAAATTAAAATATAGGCATGATATATTAAAATATTGACATTTTGCATATTAATCCATGTAGCCTACCCCCCTAAAATAGGCTACCACTTTTAATGCTCCGATGCAAAGTAAACCACAATTTCTTTTGAATAATATAATGCATAATTAATATAATATAAATAATACTGCACACCTTTTAAATGTGTCAAATCTAAAATATGGTTTAATACCATGTAGCTTAGAATGAATTCAAGCAGGATAAATGTCAAGCCTGTGCCTGAGTCTGTGCTTATATTTTCTAAGAAATGCACATAACTTCATAAATACCAAACTTTCATCTGTGAATATTAAATATTAAATATAGGCCTATTAAATATTTAAACTATAGTGTTCTTTCATTTTCCGTGACTGAAGCAGTCAAATGTAACACATCAGTGAGGCAAAACTGACGTCTATTTGCGAAAATGTGCTTTGATGCGCTTGTTTGATAACTTGTGGTTAAAGCGCCACTCAGCGGTCAAAGGCTGCAAATGCACTTTATACCGCTGCGTTACGTGCGGCGGTAAAAGAGGCGTTTTCGATGTCTACTTAGTGAAGATCACAAGTGCAGTATGGAGTACCTCAAGGCTCAGTACTAGGGCCGCTACTCTTCACGCTTTATATGTTACCCTTGGGAGATATCATCAGGAAACATGGTGCTAGCTTTCACGGTTACCCCTGTTTCACACCGCAAGCGTGAGTGGTGCGCGAGTAGCGCATATTTTTTTCGGCGTCCATATTAATCAATGAGTGCATTCACACCGGGACCAGGAGCAGCGCGTGAACAGCAGTGCAGCGGGGGTTTCGGCGTCCGTTCTATTTTTGCTGTGCTGCTCACGCTCAATTAAAGTGAAAGCACACTTTTGATGGACAAAATAAATGTGATTTAACACAAAACGTGCTCAAAATGCACAAAATAAGCATGTCAAGAGTTTTAACAACAATGCCAATGTCTAGTATTTTAACAATTATGCCAGAAAAGAAAATTAAGTATAACAAATATGTATTTACCCATGTAAACTTTTTAATTAATTGTTTTGGGTGAAAGTATGGTGTATTGTTATAAAAACAAATGTTGAAAGAATTATACCCATTGTTTGAAATGGTTATACTTTCTGCCGAACACGCTTTGCAGCCGCTGCTGTGATGCTGTACTTATACGCTTGTTGATGATACTTAGCTCTATATTTCTTCGAAGCCCAGCGAAACATACCCTTAAGATGCTATTGGCCATCAGAGGATCAAACCTGTAAATGGAGCGGTTTCTGTTTACATTTTGCATGCCTTTCTGCAAACAGGCTATTTCTTGTGAGAATCCCTGCCTAGGGCAAAACTGTAAGATTGCGACTTCAGCATTCTCTAGATCACTGATTGATAGAACATATGTACCTGTCTTTTCATGTTTTCCTTTTCTTGTGGTCATGATATGTCTGTTTAGATCTTTCTTGCCATTCTTAAAATAAATTCAACAGAACAGACTTGTGGCAAATCCAGTAACAAATGATAATGCACTCCAATAGCGAATTGAAAAGTTAAATTCTCAAAAGATCTAAAACTTCGTCAACTGCGAAGTATCAAAATACTTTTATGCTTCAATAACAGTTAAACAAATGCTTCCATGGGTTCCAAACAATTCGGCTGTGAATCAGTGTAAATGGTTGCAAAGTTCTTTACTGTATGTATTGGCGGACCACTCTTAGCTGGGACGCATTGCTTAGCTTCTTTGACAAGCTATCCAACACAGAGAAACTTGAATTGTACCTTTTTTTTTAGGTGGATGAGACGCGATTCCAGCCGATAGATAAACAGGGCAGGTAAGCAGAGCAAGCGCTTTATACTAATAACTTGGTATAAAAAATAATGTCCAAATAGTGTTCAATAGTGATTCAATTAATTCAGTATAGACTCTTTAGCGATTCAATAGCGATATAAAGAACTGTATGCTTAATATGTTTCAAGAGCTTCCTATATTCCTTTTGTTTTAGAAAGATGAGAGGCGGCCATCTTTATCTTCAAACATTCTCACCGACTATCAAACTAAAAGTCCCTACCAAATAAAGGACTCTAAATCTAACAAAATATACCCATGCTCCAATGGCACAACAATTTAGATTAACCTACTCTCAAAATGGCTCCTACAATGCTTATACAATTCTTCCTCTCCTATAGTAGAGAATGAGTGGAACTGTTCCTCAGGGGGTCTATAGTGCACTGTCTGATGTGATACTGTAGCTGATGGCTGAATGGTTGCAATTTTATCTCTAATAGTATCGATTTTAGAAGTAAAGTAGTTCATAAAGTCATTACTGCTGTGATGTTGGGAAATGTCAACACTTGTTGAGGCTTTATTTTTCGTTAATTTAGCCACTGTATTGAATAAATACCTGGGGTTATGTTTGTTTTCTTCTAAAAGAGAAGAAAAGTAATCGGATCTAGCAGTTTTTAATGCTTTTCTGTAGGATATGTTACTTTCCCGCCAAGCAATACGAAATACCTCTAGTTTTGTTTTCCTCCAGCTGCACTCCATTTTTCGGGCTGCTCTCTTTAGGGTGCGAGTATGCTCATTATACCATGGTGTCAAACTGTTTTCCTTAACCTTCCTTAAGCGTAGAGGAGCAACTTTATTTAAAGTGCTAGAAAAGAGAGAGTCCATAGTTTCTGTTACATCATCAAGTTCTGAGGTTTTGGATATGCTAAGGAATTCAGATACATCAGGAAGATAACTTAAAAAGCAGTCTTTTGTGGTAGAAGTGATGGTTCTTCCATACTTGTAACAAGAAGTAGAATTTACAATTTTAGCTGTAAAAATAATGATAAATAATGATCTGTGATCTGTGATATCATCACTTGATAATGATCTGAGATATCATCACTTGGCTGAATAATTTCAACACTATCAACATCAATTCCATGTGACAGTATTAAATCTAGAGTATGATTTCGACAATGAGTAGGTCCTGAAACGTGTTGTCTAACACCAATAGAGTTCAGAATGTCTATAAATGCTGATCCCAATGCATCTTTTTTATTATCAACATGGATATTAAAATCACTAACTATTAAAACTTTCACAGGGGATTTATCATTAACATCTGTTTCTCTGGATAATGTTATATGAAGCACCATTACTTCAAACGAGTTATACTTGAAGCCTGCCCTCTGAGAAATCCTGAAAACGTTGTTATAAATTGAAGCAACACCTCCACCTTTGCCTTTCAGACGCGGCTCATGATTATAACAGTAATCTTGGGGGGTGGACTCATTTTAAATAATGTAATCATCAGGTAATCACCTCTAAGCCACAGGAAAAATGTTGTTTGTTTTGTTTTATTTTATTTTAGTTTAGTCATTCACACTTAATTTAGCATTTCCTTTATTTACTCTTTGATTCTTGTCAAGCTTAACCTGTTAACTGTCATGGGATGCCTACGTTGACTATACTATATTACAATCAAATCTAATCTAATCTTGACAAACTATATATCGTTGGAAAGGTCTAAGACTCCCAAATATATATATATATATATACCAATATTTTTTGTTAAAAATTATGTAGGAAAAGTAATAGATTAATTTATGACAAGAGTGCACCCTCAGAAATCTACATTACAAAAGGAGTTTTGACCTTTGTTTAAAAAAAAAGACTTCCTCGTTGCCTTTTTCTCTATCACATTTTAGAAATCATCAGAAGTTGTATATCACTTGAAAACATAAAATCTCAAAAATCATCCTTTAAAACCCATTTTAAAATCAGACATTGCATTACCATGTAAATGGCACATCAAAATCATGTTACAAAATGTTTTCAGTCATGAATTATAAAAATTTTGGTTTGTGTCTCGCACATTCAAGTCTATTTTCAAAAAAGTGAGTGACAGTTAATGGGGTTAAGACTTCTGATGTGCTAAGACTTGCAGTGTGGTATAATAGTTAAAACACATGAATGCACGCACAAATGTCTAACTGGAATGAAAGCAAATATTTTGTTGTTTGTGTAATACAATCAAGACAGTTTTACTCTTTATTTATTTTTCATCCAGTAACACTTGCGGCGTGTTATCTATCAGTTAAAACAGACATACATAATTAAATGTCTATGGTATGAAATGCTAATATTTCGACTCAATGGGTTGAGCTGGAATCTTTGACTGTAGTGTCAGAAAGAAGGATGTTGTCTAAGCCTCTGGCCATCTTAGACATTACCTTTTACCCATTTCATAAAGTCCTGGGTAGATACAAGAGTACATTCAGTCAAAAACTTATTCAACCTAGGTGCTTCACGGAGCGACACAGGAAATCTTTCTAACCTGTTTCAATCAGACATAATAATTCATCAGTATAATAATAACATATTTTATTGTGCAATATTATACTTTTACTTGAATAGTTATATAAATCTCAGTAGTTTATTTTTATTTCTTGTATATAGATTTCTATTTGTATTTTTATCTTGGTGTTTTGGAGCTGCGGTAACAAACCTAATTTCCCTTCCAGGAATTAATAAAGTATTTCTGATTCTGATAAAACACGAAAACCTGCTGTTCTACTAGTCTCATTCCACTTCCATAGAAGTGTTGAGCAACAGCTCAGTGCACTAAAACCCAGTGTTATCTTCCCAAGAAAGGAATTTCCTCTTAAAGGGTGCAAACGAGAGAGAAGGCAGGAGGACTGGAACTTATCAGAGCAAAAAAAACAAAACAATTATGAACATAGAAATGGCATTTTGTATTTACTGTAAGAAACAAAATCACATCAGTTACATAAATGTTGTGTGAATATAACTGATGTTTTATTGTTTAATTTATCAGTTGAGCAACAGGAACACTTTATCCTCAATTTATTCTTTGGAAAATGTTCTTGCAGAAAAAAAACAGCACAAAACCAAGAACAGGAAACAGCCATAAATTTGAGGTCTAAAAGTCCAATGAAACATCAGTTCTATTCACATAACTTTTGTGTAATACAAAATGACAAAAAGCACTGGGGCGGCAGTGGCTCAGTGGTTCATGTAGGTTGTCTACAAACCGGAAGGTTGGTGGTTTATAGAATTTACAGTTTTAGCTATAAAAATAATGATAAATAATGATCTGTGATCTGTGATATCATCACTTGATAATGATCTGAGATATCATCACTTGGCTGAATAATTTCAACACCATCAACATCAATTCCATGTGACAGTATTAAATCTAGAGTATGATTTCGACAATGAGTAGGTCCTGAAACGTGTTGTCTAACACCAATAGAGTTCAGAATGTCTATAAATGCTGATCCCAATGCATCGTTTTCATTATCGACATGGATATTAAAATCACCAACTATTAAAACTTTATCACAGGGGATTTATCATTAACATTTGTTTCTCTGGATAATGTTATATGAAGCACCATTACCATTACAATCCCCGGCTCCACCTGACCAAGTGTCGAGGTGTCCTTGAGCAAGACACCTAACCCCAGCTGCTCCCGACGAGCTGGATGGCCCCTTGAATGGCTGACACCGCAGTCGGTGTGTAAATGAGTGTGTGAATGGGTGAACGTGAGGCAAATTGTAAAGCGCTTTGGATGGCCATGTGGTCTGTTGAAAGCGCTATATAAATGCAGTCCATGCAGTCCAGTCCATCCCCTCAGTAAAACCACCATCCCCTTTAGTTTAATAATGTTGTGTATTATGTAAAGCTTATCATGCAAATTAAATGTTAAAGTAATACTTATGATAATGCACAAACTATATAATGGAGATTGGCCAATCAGCACCAAGCACTGTAACAAGCTGCACACAAACTGAAGCAAGTTTCCATTATTTTTTGCGCAAAATGGTTTAAGCGCAACTTTTGAAGCACTTTAAAAAGAAGACAACAGAAGCTATGTTTTTTCTTTGATTACAATTTAAAGACATTCCCTTGACATAATGTCATTGTGCTGTACACTCACCTAAAAGGATTATTAGGAACACCATACTAATACTGTGTTTGACCCCCTTTCGCCTTCAGAACTGTCTTAATTCTCTGTGGCATTGATTCAACATGGTGCTGAAAGCATTCTTTAGAAATGTTGGCCCATATTGATAGGAGAGCATCTTGCAGTTGATGGAGATTTGTGGGATGCACATCCAGGGCACGAAGCTGCCGTTCCACCACATCCCAAAGATGCTCTATTGGGTTGAGATCTGGTGACTGTGGGGGTCATTTTAGTACAGGGAACTCATTGTCATGTTCAAGAAACCAATTTGAAATGATTCAAGCTTTGTGACATGGTGCATTATCCTGCTGGAAGTAGCCATCATAGGATGGGTACATGGTGGTCATAAAGGGATGGACATGGTCAGAAACAATGCTCAGGTAGGCCGTGGCATTTAAACGATGCCCAGTTGGCACTAAGGGGCCTAAAGTGTGCCAAGAAAACCTCCCCCACACCATTACACCACCACCACCAGCCTGCACAGTGGTAACAAGGCATGATGGATCCATGTTCTCATTCGGTTTACACCAAATTCTGACTCTACCATCTGAATGTCTCAACAGAAATCATCAGAGACTCATCAGACCAGGCAACATTTTTCCAGTCTTCAACTGTCCAATTTTGGTGAGCTCATGCAAATTGTAGCCTCTTTTTCCTATTTGTAGTGGAGATGAGTGGTACCCGATGGGGTCTTCTGCTGTTGTAGCCCATCCGCCTCAAGGTTGTGCGTGTTGGGGCTTCACAAATGCTTTGCTGCATACTTCGGTTGTAACGAGTGGTTATTTCAGTCAAAGTTGCTCTTCTATCAGCTTGAACCAGTCAGCCCATTCTCCTCTGACCTCTAGCATCAACAAGGCATTTTCTCCCACAGGACTGCTGCATACTAGATGTTTTTCCCTTTCCATACCATTCTTTGTAAACCCTAGAAATGGTCGTGTGTGAAAATCCCAGTAACTGAGCAGATTGTGAAATACTCAGACCGGCCCGTCTGGCACCAACAACCATGCCACGCTCCAAATTGCTTAAATCGCCTTTCTTTCCCATTCTGACATTCAGTTTGGAGTTCAGGAGATTGTCTTGACCAGGACCACACCCCTAAAGGCATTGAAGCAACTACCATGTGATTGGTTGATTAGAGAAGTGCATTAATGAGAAATTGAACAGGTGTTCTTAATAATGCTTTAGGTGAGTGTATGTGTGACTGTGAGACGATATAGGAGAGCTAACATTATCAAGTATGTCAAAGACTTTGCAAAAAACAAACAAAAACACTTGAGTCCAAATGCATTAACTGCGTAAGGAAGACCATTAGAATGCAGTTCGAATTCTCTTATAACTCAAGCAATGAAAGAAAAAAAAAAAAACTCATATTTTTATATTCATTGCACAAACAATGTAGCCTAACTTTTCTGAATATCAGTACATGCGGGAGCATAAATATGCTAATAATTGTATACAACAGTGCATACAACTGTTTTTGAATGAATCAAGTGAGCCAGTGATTCAAGGGTCCATTCACTTGTTTAGTTCCTAATTGAATCAGCCATTTGAATGAATTGTTTGTTAAACCAGGAACTTGCTGCCATCTACTAGTGGTTTTATTGTAATCTTTATCCATGATAGTCCTTGTTACGACCGCTAGGGGTCAGCCGTAACAGGAAAAGGAAGAGAGTCTCAGAACCAGAGAGATGTTGAATAAACAATAATTTATTTACAAGTTGGGGCTTAGCTTCAGGGGCAGACAAGGCCAAAATAACAAACAAAAATCCTCTTTGTTAACCCTCTACACTTCCTAAATCAAAATTAGAGAAACCAAAAGAAATAAAATACAGTTTCAACTTACCTGACTCCCTAAACCCAAAAACAATGTGAAAAGTGATATCAAAATAAAATGGCGTCTAACCCCCTACGTCCCTCAACTTAACAAAAACTAAGATTAACAAAATGTTTACAAGATATATATACACAAGTTAACAGCAAACAATTTACAATCAGAATCCAAAATCGTAGTCAATCAGGCTTAGGTCAAGTTAACCGGGAATATCACAGAATTTAGGCAAAGAAAAAACAATACAATAAAATTATCACAGAACACAATCGCAATCTTATACACCAACTATCTCTCTGGTAAGACACTCAAATTCAAACAAACAAACAACAATAACGAGGCAAACTATCAAATCACACACAATGGCACAATCATGGCCTCGATTGAGTGTTTGGGGCAGTCAGTGCCGTCGCTCCCTACACGCAGAGTACGCAGTCTGCGTAGGGCACCAGCTCCCAGAGGGGGCACCATCCCAGTTGCTCAAAAAAAAAAAAAAAAAAAAAAAACCTTCCGCCATTCTCCCATCCGCGCTCGCGACCGCTTGCACCTCATGTTTTCGGCTGAATGTTCATAATTGATGGATGAACATATATGTCCAGGTAAAGGACATCAGCAATCCGGCGCAGAGAAAAGAAAACTAAAGAAAGTAAAACAATAAAAAAAAAAGAAAAAAAGTTGGCTTGAGTTAGATGTTCCAGAGTCTCAAATTTAGGGACAGTCTCTAAAGTTACATGCGATATTGGTATACACTTTTCTAACGTCAGTAGCATTTGAGGAGAATGACTTACATTCATAAAAACAACTGTAATTGTTCATCTAGGTGACAGCTATAAAGCACAATTGAATTGAATGTTGAATATTTATTAAAATAAACTGTAAGACATATGTAAATCATGCTACTTTTTCACATGGGCTCAAACGCAAATTTGAAACTCAATAGCATTTGAGGAGAAAGACTTGCAGTCATAAAACAATTGTAATGTGTTCATTTAGGTGTCAGCTAAAATGCACACCTTATACATTTTTTATATATACTAAAATAAATTATAAATCACTTAGGTAAAAAATAGACCCATTTATCACTTTCAGGCACATTCTTGTGAAGTTTTTTTTTTTTTTTTTTTTTTTTAATAACCCATGATTTTAACAATAACACCGCAAATCATCATTCTTGTTACCATGGTAACTGCAAATAAACCATGGTTTTGTTACTTCAAATAATAATTTACAAAGTATTAATATACTGTAATATTTTTTTGATGTTATTGTTGCTATAAAAAAGAGCTAAGCCATCAATAGCCTTTAAAATGACTTAAAACAAGAACAATGAGGCAATAATGATTGGTTAATAATAAAACTGTTAAAATACATAATGTAGGCAAATACAAAATAAACAATTTATGTACGTTATTACAAATGCCTACAAAGGGAGCCAGATGCCATGTAATTGCTGCTGTTACACTTACAGGAGAATCAAATCCTTGTTTAGGCTACTGACCAAACATTTAATTCAAATATTCACTTAATCTTTCATTTTTGGCCACCTTTTTGCTATAGATGACACAGCCTTTTTAATTTCTTCAACAAAAAACATGCATATCACAACCCTTACAAAAATAAACCATGGTTTTATCATAGTAAAACTGCTTAATTTCATTTTGCATGATTTCTGAATGCTTGAGACTATAAAATAAATTAGAGTAATAATAAAGTTATAGCCATAGGTAAATGTCGAGAGCTACAATTGTAATTTGAAAATAATACAATCTATTCATTTAGTTTTTTATTTGATTAAAGTTATTTTTTCACCCCTATAGTAGGTGTTTTTTTTTCATCATCATATTTGAGGAAGGGGGGCACAACAATACAATCCTGTTTAGGGCACACATCTGGCCAGCAGCGGACCTGGGGGCAGTCCTTATATCTGGATCAGGTGAAGAGGAGAACCAATCGCAGCCTCCAATAAATTATCTCCAGGAACCGCCCATCTGAAACAAACATGCACAGAGAACACAAAAAAAAAAGAAAAAAAAAATGAAAACAGGAAACACATGTTCAAGTCTAAAAGGTCAACAAGTATGATTAATAAAATACTCTTTCTATAATTTAGGTGGTGTTTCCAGCATTGATGTTACATTAATAAACATTATCTCTTCATGCATCTCCTGTTCAGAGCGGAAAACAGCAATTACACAGAAGCAAGACAGTGTAAAAATATTTCATTATGTTTTGCTTGATCTCAGTGCAAAGATTTAGATTTTCTTTTTGGAAGTTAAAAACACAAAGGAAAGTGAAGAGTCTGGTTTTAAGTTGGCGTTTAGATTTCTTAACTAGAAGAGAGTGTTGTAATAACCTTTGTAAGAGGACGTTCCTTTCCTGGAAAGATGACGCCCAGTTAAGAAATAAAAAAACCTCTTCCTGTTAGTAGAGACTGTATATATAGTGCCAGAGCTGCTCGTTTCAGAGCACTGATCAGGCTGAGTGACTGCTGCAAAAACTCTACAGTCCGCTAAACACAAACAGGTAAGATACATTTATTTTTGAGAATATAGACAATGCTGATTTCTGCTGTATTAAATGAGATAATATGACTACTTCTGGGATAAGCATTTTTTGGTTGAAAGATGGAGGAAACTTCCACTGAAGTTGTTACAGAAACTAAACACTAAAACTGTGATCTTTAATGAAGCAGCTACTGAGGGTCCAAATATATTTGTGTTTAATTATGACCATTATATCTATTATTTTAATTTTTTAAAACAATCTATTTTGGGGGGAATGTTTTGTGCTTTCTTCAAAATAAATGGCAACAGGGTGAAACACATGTTTTTTAAAAATCAGTGAAATTCACCTACTAATTAGTGTTCATGTAGAACGGAGGAGAACAGCTCTATTAAAGCACAGCACTTCTTCTCTTTACAGGTAATAGATACAGACACAGTGTAAAAGCATGGCCGCTTTGACTGAAAAAGACACCGTATGGATGGGGTTCATGGACATCGTTCCTGTTATCGGGACGGTGAAAGAGGCAGTGGAGCTGGTGCTGGCTGTGTACGAAGGGAATAAAGCGGTGATAAAGGAGAAAGAGAAGGCCGTTGAAAACATTGTGAAAGAGTCATTAAAAAAACATGTGAAAGTGAGTAATATATCGTATATTCAAAGATTGACTGACAGTGCAGCAAATTCTCATAATATTCCAAAAAAATTGATGTGAACTGAGCTTCAAAAACAGATAAAACTCAGTTTTAGTTCAGTTCATTTTTAAAAGAATTATGATTTTGTGTTGTTCTTCTGCATGAACCATCATCCAAGACTTCTGTACTCTCTACTCTTTGTTGGTTTCCAGTTTTGATTTTAATTTTGATTTAAAGTAATCATCTCTAATGAGGCTCAGAGTTCCCGAAGTGGATTATTTTCCTACAGCAGCATGCTCCATCATGTGTTATTCTTTACATCATGTTTAAATAATGTATAATTATTGCATGTTACAGTGCCAGTCCATGTCCAGTCCATTTAAATGTTTGATCTTTTCATAACTAGGAGTTGACTAAATCAGCAGCATTTCAAGTTGATAAACCAGCAGCAGCTGCAGATGAATTTTCTGGACTCAGAAATGTGACAGGTGTGTGTAATTTCTGCTCTTCTCACTGTTATATACTTAATAGAAATAAAAGGACAAATTTTGTTTTTTTCTTTTCTTCACAGCGGTCAGAAAGGAAATGATTATTGAATATATGATCAAAGGTTCCAAAAAGGGAACAAAACCTCAAACTCAAGCTCAGCAGAAAGAGAGACAGAAAAAAGTGGAGGCCATTCAGAAAGACATGTTAGAAAAGATCCGTATCATCAAACCAGACTTCAATAAGGAGCTGACGGAAGAACTGAAAAGGTCAAAAAGAGGCGAACATGTCTTCAACAATCACATTCTTAAATTTCATTCCACAGTGCTGACTGACTTTATACAAAGATATAATATTGCTAATCGACAAGGATATAATCAGCCGGCGATGGATACATTAGGCAGACACACGCTTACCCAAAACTCAGCAACAGAAATTCAGACAAACATGGTGGTTCACTTTGGCGAGGATGAATTCTATGTGAATTCGAATGCAGTGTTGTATGGTGAATATTGCAGAGCCCTGCGAGATGCTATGTTAGCTGTGCTGGGCCACATAAACCCAGATGACGTGACACAACAGGAGAGAGAATGGGTGAATGTAATCATAGATAATATGAATAACCATGCAATCTATGTGGACCAACTGGCAGCGGGCACATGGATTGCCAATAATGCGGCTAGACAGGCCCGGTTTGAAGTGGTAAGACAGCAAGTTGTGACCATGTATAACACAGATCGTGGGCTTGGATGGTGCATACACATTCTGAATCAAGTTGGGACCTTTGTTTGAACTTAGTGAGTTTATATCTCCTGTTCAGGCTTCCCAGGTTTCCTTTCAAAATATCCAGCTCAATTACATCCTAAATCCCACAGACCTGAAACTAGCTCAAAAAGGACACTGGAGGAAACAAACACCAGTTTTTTTTTTTTCTTCAAACTAGAGTGGTGTGCACACATTTGTATATTTGCAGTGTTTACAACACACTTAGCATTAGCGTTTTGTCATCCATTGCCTGTTATGACTGTTATCCTCTCTATAATCGTGTTTTCCCTCTCGTTCAGACCCGTTCAGAAATGGCTCCATATTCAGATCTTGGCTTTTTTTTTTTTCACTTTCCCACACCCTCCCAAAAAAACACCACCCATGGACTTGCTTTTTATACCACAGCTTGTTCTAAAACTGAAAAATCTGACTTTGGCAAACCTGCTCACGTTAATTTATTAACAAAATGATTAATGCACGGAGCTAACTGTCTGGAACTAAAATTTAAAGCTGAGCCTGATAAGTTAAAGTTTGGTTCCTATTAAAATTACTGTGTAAATGTGAAGAAGAACAGGGATGTTGGAGGCATTTAATTTCCTCCTCCTCCTTTTATTCCCTTCATCTTCATTGTTATAACCACCACTGTAGGACTTTGTAGTATTGCTCTAAACATATATAGCACAGCGTATAGCTTATTACACCGGCATCCTCGCTGGTATTGTAAACTTCCTTTAATTTTCAGATAAATCATACTGATTATTGAATTATGATATTATACCTTTTACTCTAATTATCTGATTAGAGTTTCTAACTCATTTTGTTTAGCTAATCTCATTGTGTACTGTTTTATTGAATTGTTTCTAATGAAAAATTCCTGGAAGGCATGCTGAGCTGCATTTACATGTATGTAAATATGTTTAAATGCATGTTTAAAATAAAATAAAGTGATTACTAACAACCTACAGTGCCTTTAATTACTATTATTAGGGGCCAAGTACCGAAGGTGCTTAGGCACCTATTGTATCCTTAAGTGTGTTTTTTTTCCTTCCACGTAAGTCTATGGCAGTGTAACGGTTCTTCATGTGTAAGCCTCGTTGTGTTGTGTATGTGGAGCTGCAACTGCATATGGGGAAACCAAACTGATTTAGGTTAAACCTGACGACATCACAGACAGAGACATAAACAGCCCACAGCAGTTATCAGAAGTTCTGCTCTTTTTTTATTAAACTGGTTCAACTGTGATCGTATAGTGGTATGATTATTTTTTAACAAAAGTACAGTCATACATGTTTTACAGTACTTTGGCTCTTTCACAGTATAATGTAAAATAAAATAAAATCTTCAGCTTTTAAAACATTTCTGGTATATGAAAACTCAATATGTTAAACAATACAGTGTCTTCAATATATATTCATTATAGTTGTTATAATAACATCATACATTTATCACACAACAAAAGTCAACATCAAATTCAATATCAGTTACCTCATAGCTGCCAACTCTCAGGCATTCATCGTGAGACCCACGCAATAGACCCAATTCTCACGCTCTCACGCCACACCCCCATATTCTCACGCAGACTCGTGCAGCAGTGAGGAAAAAAATTGCACCGCATGATCTCGCAAAGCAACTCGCAGAGAGACCAGACAGACAGTTTAGTTAGTTTTTTTGTGACAATTGTGAGGGAAATACACAATTTATTCCCATAAACTGTGTAGTCAGCCCTTCTCCCTCCCATCTGAACCGTGTGAATTGTGAACGCTGGCAGGTCAGTGAGCCTTTATCAGTGCAGCTCGAGATGCGATGACAATGTAAGTTTAATTGCATTATAATTTTCTTTTTAGCCTTTCCAGTTAAAGCCACTAGATGCAGTGCTGCAGCGACGTTCTTTCAAAATATTGCGGGAAAAAAAGAACAACAATGTGGAGAAGACGTTGTTTACATCAAAACCTAAATCAAGCTGTTCACATAGAACGCATTTGGCACACTCGCGTCTCTCACAAGAGAGCCGGATATTTAGAAAGCCATGTAAAATTTAAATTAACTTTTTTAAAAACTTATCTCGATAATTTATGGTGGGTTTTTCCCATCCCGCTGCATCTCATGTTTTTAAATGTAAAATGGACTCTGTAATTGGCTTTCCGCGCTCTGTATTAAACTATGCATGTATACATGATGCTGTTTTGTTTATAGTTGTTTAAGCAACTTAACTCGATTAACGCGGATACCCGTTATGAGTCATTTTCTCCTGATTACCCCGAAAAATCTGTAAAGGATCTACTTTTTTTTTGATACAGACATAATAACAACAAAACTTTGTGCACTTATAAAATAAAGATAACAAAAAAGGTGTGCTTTTTGCGGCCTTTGTCTGCGCTGATCTTTATTTACAAACACGTAATTAAAATGAACTGTAACTCCCTGAATACTCCACGAAGAGACATGAGAGAGATATCTATAGAAAGCTTGACATGTCTACGTTTAAACTAAATAAGTGCTGCCGAGAACAGATATTCCATGTTAAAGTAATCCATATGAAAACCACGCGATGTCCGTTTTTCACGTCTCCCTTCATTATATTTAATGTGACCACGCCCCCGCGCTGAACGCGCTATTCAGATTCAAACTGAAGCGTGCGGCTTGAATACGCCCATAACAGAAGAAAAAGCAGCCAGACTGTTCTTCAAGTTCTTTTATTTTACTGTTTGCTTCGCGATGAGAGGAATAACACATAATTCACACCAAAAAGATGTGATGTGGTTGAGGATTTGAGAAATGGATTTCCTCAGAAAAAAAAGAATGAAGCACTTTATTCAGCAGAGATCATAAACATGAGTAAGTCTCTTTTTATTTATTTATATACTTGTACTAGTTTTCACATAACGTGTAAACATTTTACTAGTTAGACTTTTTCCAAAGACTTTTTCCAAACTATAATTCCTGACTAAATGTATAATCAAGTGAAACATTATGAAGTTTCAATAACAATGTACAATACTATACCATTCAAAAGCTTGATGTAAATAATATAAATGTAACAAATAAATGTAACTGTAACAAATGTAACAAAAAATGGTGTTCTTTTAATTTATCCCCCCTAAAAAACCTGAAAAAATATTCTCAGCTCTTTTCAACATTAATAATAATAATAATAATGATGATGAATAATAATAACAATACATTTTTTTGTAGAAAATAAGATTGTTAAAAGGATTTCTGAAGGATTGTGTGACTGGAGTAATGATGCAAAAAATTAGTTTGAAAGTCAGCTTTGATTGTTTCTAATAAACTGTTTAACTGCTCCCCCAAGTGGATATTAAATTATGTTGTGGGATAGTTAAATATATTCTAAATAAACTACTAACATAAAATTATATAGATTTATTTTGTCTTCACATTCTTTCTTGTAACTCCTTCCTCTCAGTGACACACAGCTGACTGAAAGGCTCATTATGCAGCTCATTATGCAGCTCATTATGCAGCTCATTATGCAGCTCATTATGCAGCTCATAATGCAAGCCTTTGTCTTCTCAGTTGTAAATCACAATGATATTCATGATAGTTGACACCTACTCGCATATGACTTTTACCAACAAAAAGTGTTTTAGAAAATGTAAATTATAATTGGTTTATAAACATTTAAAAAAAAAATATTATTCACTTAATAGTCATGTATTCTAATGCATTTATTAAACGTGCATTAGTAATATTTTGCTCGATGTGCCCTCTTGTGGCATCAGGATAGGAGCAAAAAGCTTCTCTTCACCCTAACTGAAATTATGCATTTTAAATTCGAATATAATTAGAATTTTGATAATATACAATTAAAAAATTCGAATTTAGTTTTTCAGCCATTTTGACAGCCCTAATGTAGTAAATGTTACTTATTGTTTTCTAAGAACAGAATGTCAAGTCAACGACATCCCATATTAAAATTATTTTATTTATATCAATCACAACTCATCAATCATGTCCAGATATTTGATATTTGGTGGTGTCAGTATGGATACATTTGAATTGTCTGTTATAGGATGTTATCTAAAGTGTCAGGGACAGGCAAGAAAAGAACGCTTGTATCAGCCGTCCACACTTCTGCTAATGCAAGGATTTTGTGTTTGTATTTTTTTCCATACCAAGCCACGCCCCCACATACGCCCCTCCCCCATAACAAAGCCACGCCCCCGGAATCTCACTCTAAATCTCACTGCAGCATTTAACATGCGACTTACCACAGCAGTTATCAGAAGTTCTGCTGTGGATTACCCATAATTCGCTATTTTTAGCACCGCGGCGCAATACAAAGTGACGCCAGCAGACGACGCTGTCCCCATTCAGCAGTAAATATACATTTACGTAATTTTTAGACAAGGTGGCGGCGATAAGACGTGTGGTGATTATTCATCGTTTATACGTTTATCTATACTTTATATACCACAAATATGAATATTAAGATAAGTTTGTTACAATACGATCATAATTTTTCCTTTGCGTTATATCTTGCAGCTTTAGTAATTAGTTTAATGTTGATGACAGACATATGTACAGTGAGACAAAACGATGACCGCATCGTCGGCGAATCCTTCAGAGATGATAGTTTATATCTGCGTCCTTTTTGTATAAAAGAGTACAGAATACATCCTTTAAGTATAATAATTATTACCACCTCTGCTTTTACAACTGTATGAAGATCAATTCACAATCTGAAGACGATTAGACAAAATAAAAAAAAAACTCTAATTTAGTTTGTTTCTACCTTTCTGCCAGGTGTCCAACTAATGCAGAGTATATTCAAGCTGTCAACACACTGGCTGTGAAGAACCCTTTCCAGAGAAATATAGAAAGAAATGACTGTGTAAGTTACATTGTTTTCATTTATCTCTATCAACATAATCACACACAATATTGTAGTAACAAGATTGTTGTAATCTTTATTTGCTGGAAAATGACAATCAGTCAAGTTTGTGTTTTGAGCACATCTGACACATCCCTAAACCTGAAATGTAAAGCAGAACGTGCTCCACTTGAAGGTTATTGTAGAATATGTAAGCACACTGCCATATGCATCATTTATTTTTGCACTGTTAATCAATTTTACATTTTCACTTAGTGCAGGTTAATGTAAGGAAGATAATGTACTACAGATATTTAAATCCTTTTTGTATGTAATCCACTTCTTCACTGCCTGACCATCATCTTAATGTTTATGCAGTTCAATGTTTTTATTATTATTTATATCTAAAACACCTTGTTCAGTAAGTATTTAGATGTTTTTCATATCTGTCACTGTCTAAGCATGATCTGTTTCTGTTGTTCTGATGAAGGAAGCTTGTGTTGGGGAGGATTCAGTGTCTGTTGAGGCACATGTGAATGTGTTATAAAGTGAGGATCAGAAACACATCCAGACCCCTCGACGGTCAAAGACCACACGACAGGAACATGCTCCTGGAGACGCTGAGAAAGCACGGAATGAATCTCTGTGGAGGATGTACTCAAAAAATACACATACTTAAGGACACCTGCTGGAGTGAGTATATAAAAAAAAAACTCATCAACTGTAAAATATCTTGTTTCAAATCTTTTCAGGTAATATTTAAGTTGGCTTGAGAAAGCCAACTTACTGAAATCCTATTTAAACTTCTTCTTCTTATTATTATTTTTCTGACCGCAGAATTTTTGGACACTAACTCCTCCTAGACCGTTCAAGCTACATACTCCAAACTCGGGTCAGACCTTCATACTGTTCTGACTTGGTGTGCTATATCTTTTCAGACCGGTTTGAGTTACGGTTCCCTCTCGAGGCGGTAACTCAACATTACGTCAGCTAAGACGTATATGGAGGAACTCTTCCCTTCTCCACTTTCACTGAAATCTTATTGGCTAACGCCAGCTGGGGACAGCTGGCCAATTGACGCGAAGCATGCAAATACTTACAGGTCAGCGGGCAGTATAAAATGCATGGGCGCGAAAATTACGTCAGAATCTCTTTCTTCACGCTAGAAGTCTTATCTAAGTCATCGTGGAAGTTGCAATAGAGGACTACTCACCCTGTTTTTCCTCTCCGCATCCGATGGCTGCTAATGCTAGATTCGGACCTTCACCAGTTCTGTGTGACCTGCCTGGGATTCTCACACGGACCACACGTGCGCCCACTGTGCCGAGCTGCCAGTGCGCGCCCTCAGAGCCAGAGTGGCTCGGAAAACAGCGGGAATGAGGCCCACTGCCGCCAGCGAGCCGCTGGTGGGCCCTCCCCCGCCCGAAGACGAGTTTGACGTCGGGCACGATAGCTTCCGCCCCGCGAACTTCGTCCTCTTCGGAGCTGGCGAGGAAAACGACTCCATGACGCCTTCGACGTCAGAAAAGGTTTGGGCCTCTCAGTAAATTCAATTCAATTCAAGTTTTACCAGACGACATTGAGGCATGCAAGAGCTCGTGGTGAAGTCGTGGGCTGCACCCCAATCGGCGCGCACCCACTCTCCTACGCAGGCCTATGCAGGAAACCCTCCCCCCATCGAGGAGACTGTGCACCTGTGCCCGTCTCCCTCTGCATTTGGTTCGGACCACAGCCTGCCTTTCCAAGCCGTGCGGTTCACGGCCCTTAGACGGACAAAGAAAAAAAAAAAAAAGAAAAAAACAAAGCCTATACTTCTGAGGGAAGGCAGCTTCTGCTCTTCATGCCAGGGCAATACTCAAGGTGTTTCAGGCAGACGGCGGCACAGTAGCGCTGACGTCATCAAGGATCTGCGCGTGGAAACTGATCTCGCGCTGATGGTTACTAAGCACTCTGCTCAGCCATTTCATGGGGCTCATGGTCATCCTTACAGGCACCTATGGCTTACCGTAGCTGTCCTGGAAGACGCGGACCGTAGGATGCTCCTAAACGTTCCAGTTGCTCCCTCCGGCCTCTTTGGTGACGTCATGGAGCTTTTCTCAGAGACGCAGAAAGCGCGCCAAGGCGATGAGCCACGTGATACCCCGTCGCTCACTCCAGTCTTCATCTGCGAGGTTCCGCTCTTATGCACCTCGTCAGGCTCTAAGACCAGCTAAAATAGCCCGCCGTGACACCCCGCTCTGAACCGAACGCTCGTTTCGGCCGAAACCAGCAGTGGTAAGAACCTGGGAGAAAACGTCAGGGTCGGTTGAGGACCCCGCGCCGCGAGAGAGCCAGCGCGCCATCGAGCCGTCTCCCTGACTGACCGATAAAGTGAAAGAGTGAGTGCGCGGGAGGCCCCGCCCCCAAGTGCCATGTTCAAATGCATCATGTCCCCCATTTCCTTCGGGCGACGATTGCTATGTGTGTTTAAATGCTGTTTGTGTGAGTTCCACAATAGAAGCATGTACACAATCAACAAAAGAGCTTTTTCTTTCTCTTACAATGTCAATGTCAATGTCACCTTTATTTATATAGCGCTTTAAACAAAATACATTGCGTCAAAGCAACTGAACAACATTCATTAGGAAAACAGTGTCAATAATGCAAAAATGAGAGTTAAAGGCAGTTCATCATTGGATTCAGTTATGTCATCTCTGTTCAGTTAAATAGTGTCTGTGCATTTATTTGCAATCAAGTCAACGATATCGCTGTAGATGAAGTCTTACACTTACACTCAACACTGTGTCACTAGCCCTGTCTCATAGCAGCGCTGAGCCACAACCCATGATTATAATGGCCTCGCGAGGGAGCGAGAGTGCCAACACCACAAAAACACGGTGTGACCCTCCATGGTCAGATGCATTATGTCCCCCATGTTCCTTCGGGCGACGATTGCTATGTCTGTTTAAATGCTGTTTGTGTGAGTTCCACAATAAAAGCATGTATACAATCAACAAAAGAGCTTTACTTCCTCTTACACTCATCACTGTGTCACTCGCCCTGTCTCAGAACAGTGCAGAGCCACAACCTATGATTATAATGGCCTCGCGAGGGAGCGAGAGTGCTAACACCACAAAAACACATGCATCTTGTCCCCCATGTCACTATGGGTGACGATTGCTATATGTGTTTATATGATGTTTGTGTGAGTAAAAATTTTACTATAGAAGCATGTATCCAAATTCTTGCACCCAACATTGTGTCACTCGCCCTGTCTCTAAAAGCGCAGAGCCACAAACCCATGATTATAATGGCCTCTCGAGGGCGCAAGAGTCTCACACCATTACGCCAGTGCTTACGCCAGTGCTTACGCCAGTGCTTCCAGCCTCGCGGGGGCAGGGCCCTGGTCAAAATAAGCCATCAGTGGCTGTAGAGGTAACGTGTCCGCGGTGTCATTTCATGGACGGTAGGAGGGCTATCCCGGGCGTTTCACCGTGGATACTGGGAATCAGTCACGATGGATATTCTCTCCAATTCAAACGCAGACCTCCCCGCTTCAATGGCGTGGTCCCGTCACTGACTTTGCCCCAGTACCGTCCTGTTCTGCGACAGGAAGTTCTCAGTCTGCTCGAGAGGGAGCGATAGAGCGAAATTTCCCCTCAGATCGAGCGGAATGCGCATGTTGAATTATCTGGACGATTGGCTGATTTTAGCCCACTCAATAGATGTGCTATCAGTCACGTGAAAACAATGCTTCGCCGTTTGGATACGCTGGGACTGCGTGTGAATATGCAGAAGAGCATATTTTTACGAGTCGGACTGTAACATATCTGGGAATATGTTTGGACTCGATGGCGATGCGAGCCCATCTCTCTCTAGCGCATTTCATCGACTCTGCGCTGTTTCAGACAGGGCAGGTCGTTTACACTGAGGGAATTTCAGAGGCTTCTGGGACTGATGGCGGCGGCTTCTTCAGTGCGCCATCTGGGTCTGCTACATTGCGGCCACTACTGTTTTGGCTGTAACTCGAGTTCCGCCGAGGGCGTGGTCTTCGGTCCACAAACACATACGGTCATTCACAGTTGCGTCAGCACTCTGAGACCGTGGAACAGCCCGGATATGTTCAGCCCAGGAGCTCTTTTCTCTACGAACGCGTCTACTTCAGGCTGGGGAGCGGTGCGTCTGGGCGTACCTGCCTCAGGCCTGTCGTCGGAGGCACAGAGAAGGTGGCACATACACCGTTTGAAATTGGAAGCGGTGTCCTTAGCCCTGCAAGCCGTTCGGTCGAAATTAGAGCGGCAACATGTACTGATTCAAACAGACAACACGTCTGTGGTCTCGTACATAAATTGCCAGGGCGGCGTGCGCTCCAGAGCTCTATTCAAACAGGCAGCGAGTCTGCTGTTGTGGGCGGACCGACACTTAATCTCCATAAGAGTGTCGCACATCCCCGGTACTTTGAACAGTGGAGTGAGCATGCTTTCGAGGAACGGGATTCCTCAAGGAGATGGAGCCTTCACCCAGGATCAGATCTAATGATTTGGGAGGGAGGAAGTGGATTTGTTTGCCATGAGCGAGAACACACACTGTAAGACGTTTTTCTCGCTATCTCACTCCCCCCTGCCGGGAGATGCTCTGACATCGCGTTGGCCGGAAGCCAAGCTTACACGTTCCCTCCGGTGAAGATTCTGCCTGTGTTGTGCAAAATCAGGGAGGAGAGAGCGTCAGTTATACTTGTGGCCCCGAACTGGCCGAATCAGCCCTAGTTCGCGGACCTGAGAGAGTTAGTGATGGCTCCCCCATGGCGAATCCCCCTCAGGCAGGACCCGCTGTCTCAGGCGAACGGCACAATATGGCACCCCAGCCCCGAGCTGTGGAACCTTCATGTGTGGCCGCTGCGTGGACCATAATAAGCGGGACGCTCTGCACTCACGAGTGCTAAACACACTTACAGAGACGCGAGCACCATCAAACATTCGCTGCTACGCGCAGAAGTGGAGAGTTTTCACAAAATGGTGCGAGAACATTTATATTGACCCGGGGACCTGTTCCGTGTCGGATGTTTTGCGCTTTCTACAGCACAGTATGGATAGCGGGAGTTTGAAACAATCCACGCTGAAGGTGTTTGTGACCGCTATTGCCGCTTTTCGTTCCCCGGTTGACGGGCAAACGATCGGTAAGCACGCTCTGGTAATCAGTTTTCTCAGGGGAGCAAGGAGATTGTGTACTTCATGGCCGCCCTCCGTGCCGCCGTGGGATTTAGCTCTAGTTTTGAGGGCTCTATCTCTTACTACCGTTCGAGCCCTTAGCTTCGATTGCGGTAAAAGAGCTTCCCTGAAGTCTGCTTTGCGTTTGGGGAACGATATTGCATCGGTTTCGGACCTGGTCGACTGTAACGTCACTCTCTGGCCGAGACCGGGTTTCGTTCCGAAGTCACTCGATACACCGTTTTGTTTCCCTACCCGCCTTATCTGTTGAGCCGTCAGCCTCGCGTGACGCTGATGCTCAGAGCGCCGGGACCCTGTTAGGGTTTTACGGATGTATATGGATCGCTCGGCCGCCTTTCGTCAGTCGGACCAGCTGTTCGTGTGCTTGGTGGATGTAACAAGGGACGGGCTGTTTCAAAACAGAGACTCTCTCACTGGATCGTGGACGCTATCGAATGCCAGGGGAAGGATTATCCCCTCAACATCAGAGCTCATTCTGCGAGGACAATATAAATGCTTCCTGATGGGCCTGGTGTAGAGGTATGTCTGTCCAGTATTTATGTTTTGCTGCTGGCTGGTCTTCCCAGAACACAATCGCCAGGTTTTACAAGCTGGATGTACCCTCTGTAGCATCACATGCACTTTCGGTTTTAAGTTTTATTCATTCTGTTATAACCAGCTATACAGTAGTTACCATGGCTGCTAACTCTGTGTTATGGTTTAAATGGTTTATGCAGTTGTCACCGCAAACGCCGTCGACTCTGTTTAACTCTCATGCTTGAGTGCTTATTGCGTTGTGTCTGCCCTGGTTAGTGCAGACGTCGATTTATTGCTTGAAGTTATGCAAATTTTGTTAGGGTCGGAGCAGAAGTCTCATTGGCCTAGTTCCGCCTATCAGATTCAAGCACTCTTAGCGACACGGCCATTGGCTAGAACTGTCCTGCTTATGTGTGGGGGTGATTGACTCCGTTCAGGGCTTATCTTCACTGCTCTCACGGCGGGATTTTATACAGTTCCCATATACGTCTTAGCTGACGTAATGTTGAGTTACCGCCTCGAGAGGGAACGTCTCCGGTTACTATCGTAACCTCGGTTCCCTGAGAGGCGGGAACGAGACATTACGTCAGCCGCCGTGGTCGCTGTTTGATCAGCTGTGCTAGCGTTCAGTCCTGATTCTGACGTAATTTTCGCGCCCATGCATTTTATACTGCCCGCTGACCTGTCAGTATTTGCATGCTTCGCGTCAATTGGCCAGCTGTCCCCAGCATGGTGTTAGCCAATAAGATTTCAGTGAAAGTGGAGAATGGAAGAGTTCCCCCATATACGTCTTAGCTGACGTAATGTCTCGTTCCCGCCTCTCAGGGACGTTTTCTTAAAAATTAATATTAAAAATCATAAAAATGCCCATAGACTGTCATTGACAGGATGTTCAGATGACCCAAGCTCCAAATCCCATTAGACTCAATCAAGCTTTGATGCTAATCAATTTAAACTCATTCAAACTCATCTAATCTATCTATCTATCTATCTATCTATCTATCTATCTATCTATCTATCTATCCTAATAATATGCTAATCATGCTAAAATCATGCTAGCAACATGCTAGTCGCATGCTAGAAACATGCTAGCAACATGCTAATCATGCTAGAAACATGCTAGCAACATGCTAGTTGCATGCTAGTCATGCTAGAAACATGCTAGCAACATGCTAATCATGCTAGAAACATGCTAGCAACATGCTAATCATACTAAAATCATGCTAGCAAACATGCTAGTCGCATGTTAGTCATGCTAGAAACATGCTAGCAACATGCTAATCATGCTAGCAACATGCTAGTCGCATGCTAATCATGTTAGAAACATGTTAACAACATGCTATTCGTTGTTATTATTATTATTATTATTATTATTATTATTGTTCTTATTATTCTTTTTATTTATTTATTTTATGAAAGGGGGACCCGGCTACACCTTTCCTACCATACACCTGATGGATACTGACTGTAAAATGGCAATCATAGGAGGTGGGCTCAGTGTGGTGACAGAAGATGGAACAGATGTGTGTCAGTGCACCAGCCTTGATGAAGCCTTCATAACAGCCTTGTGGATGTATTTTGCTTTCAACATTGCATATCCACCACACCTGAGAAAGACACTGACTTTCCTTCAGAGGCTTATTATCAACATTAGAAGATGGAGACAAGCACTGTCAGTAACTTTACTCTGAATGACTGTACCATTGCCCAAAGTGCACTCGAAGGACATTCACTCTTTTGAAGTTAACCCAACATGTTGGAGTGGTACATGCACATTAACCAAATAGCTTGCTCTATTTTTTCTATTCTATCTGTTTTCTTTTTATTTATTATTTTATTTAAAAGCCCTTGTTACGTGTACTGTGTTAAGCTAACTGAGACTTGTTATAGCTCTTATATATCATTGCTCTTTTTGTTGTTTTTGATTGCTTCCACTTTGTCCTCATATGTAAGTCAATTTGAATAAAAGTGTCTGCTAAATGAATAAATGTAAATGTAAATATTAGTATAACCTGTGGTATAGATGAGTGCCAGTCAACTTTTTTCTGATTCCATTCTTTTAGAAACCATGCACAGGAAGCATATGTACTTTTGGTACTCAGTGAAGAGTCAGTAGTACAGTTTTATTATAATATAATGGAGAAGGGTCTGGCTGCAGACTTGCACTCTCAGACACTTGAGCTTCTTTTTTTATTGGATATTTTATTCTAGTTATTGGTTACTTCTTTTTTGAATCTCTCAACATTTGTTTCTCTCTTGTGTAGGTATGGTTGACTGGAAGTCTGTCAGTTCAGATATGAGGAAGACATACAGTGTGGAGCTGGAGCTCAGCAGATGTGTGATGGCTGTAGAAACTGTGGTCTTGGAAAGAAGGGCGTCTTCAAAGCTTTCTATTCAGACAAAGAGTTTGCTGGATTCTGTTCTATGGACTGCTAATACATAATGAATTAATGAATGAGTGGTTTATTTATCATTCTATCTATCTATCTATCTATCTATCTATCTATCTATCTATCTATCTATCTATCTATCTATCTATCTATCTTTTTACTTGAATTGGTGACTGAAACAGAAAGCTAAGTAAATGTTTTAGTGGATAAAGCTGTGTCTGTTTGCTTAATTGGTTAATGTCACTTAAAACAAAGTTACTAAACTCTTCTGACTAATTTTTAAATTTGATAATTTAATGGTTTTGTCATATTTATTTTTTTCTATCAGGCAAAACCTAGTTCTCTAGTATAACACTTTACAATAAAGTTTCATTTGTTGACTGATGTATTAACTAACATTAACTATGAGCAATACATTTGATACAGTATTTATTAAACTTTGTTAGTTAATAAAAATACAGCTGTACGTTGTTTGTTCTTGTTAGTTCACTAATGTTAAAGTGTAACTAAACCCCTGCTCAGAGCCTGACTCCACCCACTGACAATATTTGAAAAATGCTGAAAAGTGGGCAGATCACAGCGGAGATAGAGGGGACGCACCTAGGGCGGGGCTGAGCGAGTGCGGCGTGATCCTGAGACCCGCAGTGACGGATTGATTGACAGCTGCTGTCAGAGACGCTAAAATGGAGAGTGACTGTAATGACGCAAAAAGCTTTACAACAGAGCGATCATTTGAAGTAGAGGACTTTTCTCCCCCACTTTCACCTGAAGTGGAGGGTGTCGAGGTGTCTGTTCATATCAATTCGAGCTGCTGGCTCAAACTGCGGTCTTAACTCCCACACCGCGTCGCTTTTCAGCGCGAGCTGTGTGGAGAAGCTCATTTCCACCTCCATTGCGTTGGAGAAGCAATCCCGTGTAAAATGCAGTTTGCACACTCGAGCTCTAGGTGGGAACTTGCGGTCTTCCAGGCCAAGTGCATGCAACCACTGGCGCTTAATTTTAAAGTCTGCTGGTAAACTATGCAGTCCAGCAGTGCTGTCGCAACCAGCAACACACCTACGTACCATCCTGACCACTGTACTAAATACAGATAAATCTACGCTAACTTGAAGATCTAAATAACTATATAATTGATATGCTAAATAGATGCTATAATAGTCTATCCTTGTTGTTACCAATACTCGCAATTCCAGCTCCTGACTCACTACAGTGATTTTGATGGTTTTATACTGCCAAGGGCGTGGTAGCTCGTACCAAGGGGCGTGGTGAGCTGGAAACTGCTTACGTCACTTGCCACCGCAACATCCAATAGGAAAAATCAACTGCAGTAGCCACCGTTCAACCTGAAGAGGGCAGCACTCAGACGTTTTTACACCATATATTGTAGAATTAAAACACTTTATACTCAAATGTCAAAAAAGTTACTCGAATCAATGAACAGCACTAATAAAGCCCCACTCTTATAGATCATTAACTAAAAAAAGTTGGTTTAGGGTTTAGTTACTCTTTAACAAATACAGCTGACTTTAAATGACTTTAGCTTAAGAACAGCTAGTGTGACTAACCGTGTTAAGAGACGTTTGAATTCTCAAAATAAAGCTGTTTTTACATTGGATGAATTTCAATTGGTTTTAGAGGATTATGTGTTTAATTTATCGCTTTCTATTAATCTATAGGCCAATAGCGATTAAGAGTATAGCTCGCCTTTAGGCAGAACAGCCAGTTTTTGCTAAACCTTTTGCCACGCCCCTACCTTTCTTTCCACCAATGAGAAACCTTTTGGCACACCCACCTTTTGCCACGCCCATTGCTCCAGGCTGCAGTTACCCCTACTTGCATAGAACAGCTTGCGGGAAAGTTGTGAAATTTGGCACACTGATAGAGGACAGTGAGGAAAGTTACCATAGCAAATTTGGAGTCTCTAACTCAAACTCTCTAGCGCCACCACTTGTCTAAACCTTCAAAAATGTTATGCTAATAACTTTGAACCGTAAATGAAAATTATTTTTCCTCTGATTGCTTGGCTCATGCCAAGTCGAAAGGACACCAAAATTTCACAATTTTCAATATTTCGAAAAAAAAACGACTTTTTCAAACTCGTCCTAGGCTGCTAAACCAATTGTCACGAAAGTTGAACCAGATCATCTTCAGACCATGCTGGCAAAAAGTTATGGAATTCAAGTTGATTTGTTATACCATTTCCGAATAGGATATGAACAAATTCTACGAAAAGCATGCAAAAGTGGACGTTAAGATATAACTCCACAACAATTTGGCCTATTGAGACCTAACTTGGTGTGTGTTATAAAAAGCATCACCTGAGACTACCTGCAGTGTTTCGCCACTGTGCCCTCTAGTGGTCAGGAGATATGAAAAATTCATATTTTTGCTCATAACTTCTGAATGCTTTGACAAGACATCACAAAACTGCTCTCTTTAGATATGGTTCTGAATCAAATGATACCCAATTTTCCCATGTCAGCCATTTTGGGAGTAAGCCATTTTTAATTATGTTCTAAAATGCCGTATTTTATGAATGCATTAGCATATCGTTACGAAACTAATTACAAAAATCTTTGACTCCATACTCTCATGGTACTCAAAAAGTTTACAAATTTAGAAAAATGCAAATAACTTACATTAACCTATTGTAAATTACATTAACCTATTGTAATCAAACTGATGTTGTTAGATTCCTTGGATCATGACCAGAACACTGATTTAAATTTTTCCAATATTGGCAGATCTTCCTGTCCACTATTTTGATTCATGTTGAAAACCTACTTTTTCAAACTCTTACAAAGGTGCGATTTTATATAGTTTATTGTCTTGACCCTGGTGATTACATGTAGGAATTTTACACAGTTAAGCATAAAAATAAAACTGAGAAAAAAACAATAAAGCACAGTTTAGAGTTCAGTGGCAGCTGTTTGACTGGTCGGAGTTCTTCAGATGCAGCCTTTGATATCCTATAGTTAGTAACAGTTTGTTAAAATGTTGATACTTTCATTTTTCAAAATAATCAGAGATGGACTGCAAGGAATTACATTCGTTAAGTATACTGTTACGAACACGCCAGGTTCCACCTCCACGCAATCACGACGCACACCCTCACCGGAGTTCTAATCACACCCACCTGATCAGCATCACTATCCAATCACCTCAGCACCATAAAAGCCACACACACGCACTCAATCATTGTCCGATCACGTTCGCGATAAGGTCATTCCTGTATGCTTACGCTAAGGACTAACTCCTATTCTATACTTACCTCTCTCCAGCGATTCTCCGAAGACCCAGATCCCCAGTGTGCGTGTGTGTGGTATCCCCTTCACTCCAAGACGTCTTCACCCAGCCTGCACGGATCCATCCATTCATTCATCCCTCACTACCTGCTCCTCTGCTTGTGTCTGTTCCAATAAAACATCTTCATCTGTTACTCCTCAGCTTCCTGAGTGATCCGTAACAGATGACCGGACCAGCACCGCCAGGCACAAGCATGAGCCTCATGGACCCCTTTCAAGATCTGGTTGATGCACTCCGAAGAACATTCATGGCTACACCTGCATCCCCAACACCAGCGAGCACTTCCGCCGACCATGTCAACACTTCCTCACCTTCCGTTAACGCCAGTCCCATGGCCAGGCCGACGCCCTACTCTGGTTCGGCAGAGGAATGCAGCGGTTTCCTCCTACAATGTTCGCTGGTCCTGGAGATGCAACCGCACTTATACCCCACTGAGCGATCGAAGGTAGCCTTTGTTATTTCCCAGCTGCAAGGTAAAGCACTACTGTGGGCAGATTCTATATGGACTCAAAATAACCCAGCTATCCAGTCTTATTCTAGCTTCATCGACCATTTCCGTGAAGTTTTCGGCAGACCAGCTTGGGACTCTTCCATTGGTGAGAAGCTGTATAATCTAAAACAGGGAAAAATGTCTGTCAATGAATATGCCCTTCAGTTTAAGACTCTAGCGGCCTCAAGTGGATGGAACAAACAGGCTTTGCTGACTACCTACCGTCAGGGATTGGAACCTCGAGTGCGGTTGCATCTCGCTGCATACGAGGACACCATCGGGCTTAAACGATTCATCCAGCTGTCCATCCGCTTCGCCACTCGTATGCAGTCGTGCTTAGAAGAGCACCAGGGCCAAGCGTATTCTTCCACACCACTCTGCAGACCAGAGACCGTCAGCTCCCCAGAACCAGCCAGCGAACCCATGATTATTGACTCCTATCGCCTTACTATGGCGGAGCGACAAAGACGGCTGGCCCAGAATCTTTGCCTCTACTGTGCAGCCCCGGGGCATGCCATTGCTGTATGCCCCGTCCGTCCTCCTCGTCCCATGGTGAGTGCCATTCTCCCTTCGAGATACCAAATGAAACCACTCATCACTGTTGTGACACTTACTGCCGCTGACATGTCTCTTCCAGTTTCCGCCCTCCTCGATTCTGGGTCAGCCGGCAACTTCATCTCCGGCGCCCTCTGCCGTCAGCTCAAGCTCCCTACCACGGCAACGCCATCCGCCTATCAGGTCCACACTATCACCGGCAAGCCGCTAAGCAGGAGGTGCGTGCGCCATAGTGTGGGTCCCATATCCCTCCAAACCGGACTACTCCACCACGAGGAAATCCTGCTGGTTCTGGAGGAATCCAGCGCTGACATGATTCTAGGGTGTCCGTGGCTGGAGCAGCACAACCCCGTAATTTCCTGGAAAACAGGCGAGATCCTGAAGTGGGGCGAGGCCTGTTTCAAGTAATGTATCTCTGGTTGTCCAGTTCCAGTCACACCTTCCCCTGAACCTCTTCCACTCTATTCCACATCCATTGAGAGCCCAGTGGAAAACCAGTCCATCGTAATCCCTCACTGCTACGCCCCCTTCAGTGACGTCTTCTGCCCCAAACGGGCCTCCAAGCTGCCTCCACACTGGCCGTGGGACTGTGCAATAGATCTGCTGCCGGGTGAACCAGTGCCAAAGGGAAGGATATATCCCCTATCCATTCATGAGGAGATGGCCATGGAGGATTGCATCAAGGAGGCGCAGGCCCAGGGTTATATTCATCCATCGACCTCCCCTGCTGCTTCGAGCTTTTTCTTCATGGAGAAGAAGGACGGAGGTTTGAGACCATATATAGATTACCAGGCTTTCAATAACATTACTGTGAAGTTCAGATATCCACTTCCCCTCGTCCCCGCTGCTTTGGAACATCTCCGTGGTGCCACTGTATTCACCAAGTTGGACCTCCGCAGCGCCTACAACCTCATCTGGCTACGTGAGGGGGACGAGTGGAAGACCGCCTTCATCACCCCTACTGGCCACTATGAATATTGTGTAATGCCGTATGGACTTGTTAACGCCCCCTCTGTATTCCAGGATTTCATCCACGAGGTGCTCCGGGAGTTCCTCCAAAAGTTCGTCTTAGTCTATATCGATGACATCCTCATCTACTCCCGAAGCCTGGCAGAACATCAACGCCACGTTGCGGAGGTCCTGCAACGCCTGAGGGCCTACCAGCTCTACCTCAAGGCCGAAAAGGCTCCTTCCATCAGCCCTCAGTGCAGTTCCTTGGCTATAACATTAGTAGCAGTGGCATCCGGATGGACAAGGGGAAGGTTAACGCCGTCAAGGATTGGCCCACTCCAACCACCATCAAGGAGTTACAGCGATTCCTAGGCTTTGCCAACTTCTACAGACGATTTATACGCAACTTCAGTACCATCACCAGTCCTCTCACCAGTCTCCTCCGCAATAAACCTAAGTCCCTCTCCTGGACTCCTGCCGCCACTGAAGCCTTCCAAACCCTAAAGAAGGCCTTTATGACCGCCCCACTCTTGGTCCATCCCGATCCCGATCGACCCTTCGTAGTGGAAGTTGATGCCTTAACCACCGGAGTGGGAGCGGTCCTGTCTCAGCAGCAGGGGAATCCCAGCCGCCTCCATCCATGTGCCTTCTTCTCCCGGAAACTCAACCCAGCGGAGGTTAACTACGACATATGCAATCGGGAGCTGTTGGCCATCAAACTAGCTTTGAAGGAATGGAGGCACTGTCTAGAGGGAGCCAGACACCCCTTTCTGGTCCTCACTGACCATAAGAACCTAGAGTATCTTGGAGTAGCTAAAAGACTCAACCCTAGACAAGCCCGCTGTGCGTTATTCTTCACCCGCTTCCAATTCACCATCTTGTACCGCCCAAGGGTGAAAAAAGTAAAGGCCAATGCCCTATCCAGATGCTACGCCCTCGAAGAAAAGCCTGAGACTCCGGAAACCATTCTTCCTGAAAGTATCATTGTCTCCCCTATTACCTGGTCCTCTGAGACTCTTCCTCCTACCGAGCCAACTACCAACACTCCGCTGGGTTTCCCATCGGGACACTAATATATCCCCAGGACACGGCGCATTCCACTCAATCACTCCAATCACTTCTGGTGGCCAAACATGGCCTCGGATGTCAGGAGGTACGTGAGTGGATGTACCAGCTGCGCCATATCAAAAAGCCCTCGCCATCTTCCATCAGGCAAGCTCCATCCTCTGCCCGTTCCCAATCGCCCGTGGTCACACCTAGGGGGGGATTTCATTACGGATCTCCCGCCTTCAGATAACAATACCTGTATTCTAGTCATAGTGGATAGATTATCTAAATCCGGTCGTCTTCTTCCTTTAAAGGGCCTACCCACAGCCATGGAAACGGCTGAACTACTATTTAACCATGTCTTCAGGTACTTCGGCATCCCAGAAGATATCGTATCGGATCGAGGCCCCCAGTTCATCTCCCGGGTATGGAAGGCCTTCCACTCCCTCCTAGGTGTGGCCATCAGCCTATCTTCCGGGTACCATCCTTAATCAAACGGGCAGACGGAAAGGAAGGTTCAGGAGATTGGACGCTTCCTCCGTACCTTCTGTCACAGCCACCAGAACTCCTGGAACCAATTCCTGGGGTGGGCCGAGTACGCACAAAACTCCCTCCGTCAACCCACCACTCCTTTCCAGTGCGTACTCGGCTACCAACCACGTCTATTCCCCTGGTCAGGTGAACCCTCGGATGTCCCCGCCATCGACTACTGGTTCCGGGAGAGCGAAAGGGTCTGGGACGCGGCACATCACCAACTCCAACGGGCACTGCGCAGACGGAGAATGACAGCCGAACTTCGCCGATCAGAGGCCACGAAATACCAACCCGGTCAGAAGGTCTGGCTGTCCACCCGGGACATCTGCCTGCGCCTACCCTGCCGCAAGCTCAGTCCCAGATTCATTGGCCCATTCACCATCATCCAGCAGATCAATCCGGTCACATACAAACTCCAACTACCCCCTGAGTACGAGATTAACCACACATTCCATGTTTCCCTTCTTAAACCTCACCATCCTTCTGTCTCTCCCTCCACGGAACCTGGCGAAGCCGAAGCCCCCCTCCTCTCCTTCTAGATGACGGCGCAGCCTACACAGTCAAGGACATCCTGGACTCCCTGCAGCGGGGTGGGCAGCTGGAATACCTAGTGGACTGGGAAGGATACGGTCCAGAGGAACGTTCCTAGGTCCCACGCAACAACATCCTGGATCCTACCTTACTCGATACCTTCCACTCCAATCATCCCAACCGACCAGCTCCAAGGGGAAGAGGACGCACACCATGTCGTCGGGGTCCCCGGCCCTCAGGAGCGGGCCGTGGGGAGGGGGGTACTGTTACAAACACGCCAGGTTCCACCTCCACGCAATCACGACGCACACCCTCACCGGAGTTCTAATCACACCCACCTGATCTGCATTACTATCCAATCACCTCAGCACCATAAAAGCCACACACACGCACTCAATCATTGTCCGGTCACGTTCGCGACAAGGTCATTCCTGTATGCTTACTCTAAGGACTAACTCCTATTCTACTTACCTCTCTCCAGCGATTCTCCGAAGACCCAGATCCCCAGTGTGCGTGTGTGTGGTATCCCCTTCACTCCAAGACGTCTTCACCCAGCCTGCACGGATCCATCCATTCATTCATCCCTCACTACCTGCTCCTCTGCTTGTGTCTGTTCCAATAAAACATCTTCATCTGTTACTCCTCAGCTTCCTGAGTGATCCGTAACATATACTCGTACAAATATGTACTACAAGTACTTAGTCCCCCCCCCCACAGGACAGCAACATTACAAAAACATGGTCTTTTACAACATGAGGCATTGTTGTAGATTAAACTACCAAACAGTATATTTAGTAGGCAAATTTAAATGTAATAATCTTGAACATATTCAGAAGTAAATTGCAACATACACATCACTGCAGCAATAATATTAATGCAATTCTTTTTCAGAACAATGCTGTATACCTTTACTTTTACTCCTGATACCTTAAGCATATTAGATTAATAATTATATTTAAAGGACAGTTCAGCCAAAAATGAAAGTTCTTTAATCTTTTACTCACCCTCAAGCTGTTCCAGGTTTGGAATTTTCATTATTGGGTGAACTATCCCTTTAGCTAAGGTTTCTAAATAAGACTAGTAGTTTTTCCCCAATATGATTAGTTTAAAGCTGAGCCTTTAGTTTACTGAAGTATTTTAATATTTGTTCTACTAATTACTTTGTCATAGCTCTAAACAGTTTTTTTTTCCCTCTTTCCCTAAATCAGAGCAGACTCCTGTACTGCAGGATAAAGCTGAATGTGGCAGCGCTGGACAGGTGTTTTATGGGTTTGGGCTGAGCAGGGAGGCCCTGACAGTGCTGCTGGATCTTCTGAGAAGTGAACACCAACAGTGAACCACTCTTAGCTGGGAAGTATTGCTTAGCTTCTTTGACAAGCTATCCAAACACCGAGAAACTTATATTGTACCTTTTATGAGGGGGATGAGACGGGATTCCAGCCGATAGATAAACAGGGCAGGTAAGCAGAGCAAGGCAGGCAGGTAAGTAGGTTGGTAGTAGTAGACAAAGCATAGACTCCAGTAATCCAACAAACGATTGGTAAGTGGTTGAAAATGGTGGTTAAAAAAGGCACAACTTGATATCAAAAATATTGTCCAAATAGTGTTCAATAGTGATTCAATTAATTCAGTATAGATTCTTTAGCGATTCAATAGTGATGTAAAGAACTGTATGCTTAATACGTTCCAACAGCTTCCTATATTCCTTTTGTTTTAGAAAGGTGAGAGGCGGATCTTTATCATCAAACATTTTCACCAACTATCAAACTAAATGTCCCTACCAAATAAAGGACCCTAAATTTAACAAAATATACCCATGCTCCAATGGCACAACAATTTAGATTAACCTTAACTCCAAATGGCTCCTACAGCTATGTTATAAATAGTTGTGAAAAGTTAGGGTTAGGGTTATAAATAATGTGTTGAACATTGGTGACCTTGAATGTGCTCTTATTATGACTGTTGTCTAAGAGGGTGTGAGTCTAAGGGGTGTGGTTCATTCATTATGCTGTTCAGGTGTTGCAATTTAATAAATGACTGCATGCCCCTGTGAGTGTGCACGCCAGTCAAACGAAACCCGATGGCTACGTGAGTTTATTCCTCCGTCATGTTTTAGTCGGCTTTCTACCCTTTATGTTACAATGGCTTCAACATAATGCAACTTATACATTTAATTATGAACTTATAAAACTTACATCACAAAAATAAACTACAGAAATTTGGTTGTTTCATTGATAACGTGACATTTAAAAAAATATATTGAAAAACTGTAATGTACCCATTTTTTCCCACTATTTTCTCTCAAAAATAATGTATTTCTTAAACATTCTCTCAAGAATAGAAAACTTGCTCTCTTCTCTCTCACTCTCTCTGGAGTATGATGTCCTCCCTGAGCAGCTCTACCAGCTTCCACTCACTCCCTCACCTGTCCCAGGTCATTCACCCCCTCACACTCACCCCCTCGCCTGTCCCAGGACACTCGGCCCCTCACCTGTCCCAGGACACTTACTCCCTTACCTTGCCCCCTGTCCCAAGACACCCTCTCCCTAACACTCATCCCCTCTACTGTCCCAGGACACTCACCTCCTTACACTCACCCCCTCACCTGTCCCAGGACACTCACCCCCTCACCTGTCCAAGGACACTCAGCCCCTCACCTGTCCCAGGACACTCACTCCCTTACCTCGCCCCCTCACCTCTCCCAGGACACTCACACCCTTACCTCACCCCCTCACCTGTCCCAGGACACTCGCCCTTCACCTGTCCCAGGACACTCGCCCCCTCACCTGTCCCAGGTCACTCACGCCCTTACCCCGCCCCCTGACCTGTCCCAAGACACCCTCTCCCTAACACTCACCCCCTCAACCTGTCCCAGGACACTCGCCCCCTTGCCTGTCCCAGAACACTCACCCCCTCACCTGTCCCAGGACACTAACTTCCTCACTCTTAACCCCCCACATTTCCCAAAACACTCACCCCCTCACACTCACCCCCTCAGCTGTCCCAGGACACTCGCCCCCTCACCTGTCCCAGGACCCTTACTTCCTCTCACTCAACCCCCCACATGTCAGAGGACACTCACCCTCTCACACTGACCCCCTCAGCTGTCCCAGGACACTTGCCCCCTCACCTCACCCCTCAACTGTCACAGGACACTCACCCCCTCGCCATCCCAGGACACTTGCCCCCTCAACTCATACCGTTTCACCTGTCCCAGGACACTCACCCCTTCACACTCACCCCCTCAACCTGTCCCAGGACACTTGCCCCCTTGCCTGTCCCAGGACACTCACCTCTTCACACTCACCCCCTCACCTGTCCCAGGACACTCGCCCCATCACCTGTCCCAGGACACTCACTTCCTCACACTCAACCCCCCCATATGTCCCGGGACACTCAGCCCCTCAAACTCACCCCCTCAGCTGTCCCAGGACACTTGCCCCCTCACCTCACCCCTTACCTGTCACAGGACACTCACCCCCTCAGCTGTCCGAGGACACTTGCCCCCTCACCTCACCCCTCACCTGTCACAGGACAATCACCCCCTCGCCATCCCAGGACACTTGGCCCCTCAACTCATCCCCTTTCATCTGTCCCAGGACACTCACCTCCTCACACTTGCCCCCTCAACTGTCCCAGGACACTCACCCCCTCAACTGTCCCAGCACACTTACTCCCTTACCTTGCCCCCTGTCCCAAGACACCCTCTCCCTAACACTCATCCCCTCACCTGTCCCAGGACACTCGCCCCCTTGCCTGTCCCAGGATACCCACCTCCTTACACTCACCCCCTCACCTGTCCCAGGACACTCACCCCCTCACCTGTCCCAGGACACTCACTCCCTTACATCCCCACCTCACCTCTCCCAGGACACTCACACCCTTACCTCACCCCCTCACCTGTCCCAGGACACTCGCCCCTCACCTGTCCCAGGACACTCACGCCCTTACCCCGCCCCCTCACCTGTCCCAAAACACCCTCTCCCTAACACTCACCCCCTCAACCTGTCCCAGGACATTCGCCCCCTTGCCTGTCCCAGGACACTCACGTCTTCACACTCACTCCCTCACCTGTCCCAGGACACTCACTTCCTCACTCTTAACCCCCCACATTTCCCAGGACACTCACCCCCTCACACTCACCCCCTCAGCTGTCCCAGGACACTCGCCCCCTCACCTGTCCCAGGACACTTACTTCCTCACACTCAACCCCCCACATGTCACAGGACACTCAGCCTCTCACACTCACCCCCTCAGCTGTCCCAGGACACTTGCCCCCTCACCTCACCCCTCACCTGTCACAGGACACTCACCCCCTCGCCATCCAAGGACACTTGCCCCCTCAACTCATACCATTTCACCTGTCCCAGGACACTCACCCCTTCACACTCACCCCCTCAACCTGTCCCAGGACAGTTGCCCCCTTGCCTGTCCCAGGACACTCACCTCTTCACACTCACCCCCTCACCTGTCCCAGGACACTCGCCCCCTCACCTGTCCCAGGACACTCACTTCCTCACACTCAACCCTCCCACATGTCCCAGGACACTCACACCCTCACACTCACCCCCTGACCTGTCCCAGAACACTCACTTCCTCACACTTAACCCCCCCACATGTCCCAGGACACTCACCCCCTGACACTCGCCCCTTCAGCTGTCCCAGGACACTTGCCCCCTCACCTAACCCCTTACCTGTCACAGGACACTCACCCCCTCAGCTGTCCCAGGACACATGCCCCCTCACCTCACCCCTCACCTGTCACAGGACACTCACCCCCTCGCCATCCCAGGACACTTGGCCCCTCAACTCATCCCCTTTCACCTGTCCCAGGACACTCACCTTCTCACACTCGCCCACTCACCTGTCCCAGGACACTCACCCCCACCACTGTCCCAGGACACTTACTCCCTTACCTTGCCCCCTGTCCCAAGACACCCTCTCCCTAACACTCATTCCCTAAACTGTCCCAGGACACTCGCCCCCTTGCCTGTCCCAGGAAACTCACCTCCTTACACTCACCCCCTTACCTGTCCAAGGACACTTACCCCCTCACCTATCCCAGGACACTCGGCTCCTCACCTGTCCCAGGACACTCACTCCCTTACCTCGCCCCATCACCTCTCCCAGGACACTCACACCCTTACTTCACCCCCTGACCTGTCTCAGGACACTCGCCCCCTCACCTGTCTCAGGACACTCACGCCCTACCCTGTCCCCTCACCTGTCCCAAGACACCCTCTCCCTAACACTCACCCCCTCAACCTGTCCCAGGACACTCGCCCCCTTGCCTGTCCCAGGACACTCACCTCTTCACACTCACTCCCTCACCTGTCCCAGGACACTCACTTCCTCACTCTTAACCCCCCACATTTCCCAGGACACTCACCCCCTCACACTCACCCCCTCAGCTGTCCCAGGACACTCGCCCCCTCACCTGTCCCAGGACACTTGCCCCCTTGCCTATCCCAGGACACTCACTTCTTCACACTCAACCCCCCCACATGTCCTGGGACACTCACCCCCTCAAACTCACCCCCTCAGCTGTCCCAGGACACTTGGCCCCTCAACTCATCCCCTTTCACCTGTCCCAGGACACTCACCTTCTCACACTCGCCCCTCACCTGTCCCAGGACACTCACCCCCTCACCTGTCCCAGGACACTTACTCCCTTACCTTGCCCCCTGTCCCAAGACACCCTCTCCCTAACACTCATCCCCTCACCTGTCACAGGACACTCACCCCCTCGCCATCCTAGGACACTTGGCCCCTCAATTCATCCCCTTTCACCTGTCCCAGGACACTCACCTTCTCACACTCGCCCCCTCACCTGTCCCAGGACACTCACCCCCTCACCTGTCCCAGGACACTTACTCCCTTACCTTGCCCCCTGTCCCAAGACACCCTCTCCATAACACTCATCCCCTCACCTGTCCCAGGACACTCGCCCCCTTGCCTGTCCCAGGAAACTCACCTCCTTACACTTACCCCCTCACCTATCCCAGGACACTCGGCTCCTCACCTGTCCCAGGACACTCACTCCCTTACCTCGCCTCATCACCTCTCCTAGGACACTCACACCCTTAATTCACCCCCTGACCTGTCCCAGGACACTCGCCCCTCACCTGTCCCAGGACACTCGCCCCCTCACCTGTCTCAGGACACTCACGCCCTTACCCTGTCCCCTCACCTGTCCCAAGACACCCTCTCCCTAACACTCACCCCCTCAACCTGTCCCAGGACACTCGCCCCCTTGCCTGTCCCAGGACACTCACCTCTTCACACTCACTCCCTCACCTGTCCCAGGACACTCACTTCCTCACTCTTAACCCCCCACATTTCCCAGGACACTCACCCCCTTACACTCACCCCCTCAGCTGTCCCAGGACACTCGCCCCCTCACCTGTCCCAGGACACTTGCCCCCTTGCCTGTCCCAGGACACTCACTTCTTCACACTCAAACACCCCACATGTCCTGGGACACTCACCCCCTCAAACTCACCCCCTCAGCTGTCCCAGGACACTTGCCCCCTCACCTCACCCCTTACCTGTCCCAGGACACTTGGCCCCTCAACTCATCCCCTTTCACCTGTCCCAGGACACTCACCTTCTCACACTCGCCCCTCACCTGTCCCAGGACACTCACCCCCTCACCTGTCCCAGGACACTTACTCCCTTACCTTGCCCCCTGTCCCAAGACACCCTCTCCCTAACACTCATCCCCTCACCTGTCACAGGACACTCACCCCCTCGCCATCCTAGGACACTTGGCCCCTCAATTCATCCCCTTTCACCTGTCCCAGGACACTCACCTTCTCACACTCGCCCCCTCACCTGTCCCAGGACACTCACCCCCTCACCTGTCCCAGGACACTTACTCCCTTACCTTGCCCCCTGTCCCAAGACACCCTCTCCATAACACTCATCCCCTCACCTGTCCCAGGACACTCGCCCCCTTGCCTGTCCCAGGAAACTCACCTCCTTACACTTACCCCCTCACCTATCCCAGGACACTCGGCTCCTCACCTGTCCCAGGACACTCACTCCCTTACCTCGCCTCATCACCTCTCCTAGGACACTCACACCCTTAATTCACCCCCTGACCTGTCCCAGGACATTCGCCCCTCACCTGTCCCAGGACACTCGCCCCCTCACCTGTCTCAGGACACTCACGCCCTTACCCTGTCCCCTCACCTGTCCCAAGACACCCTCTCCCTAACACTCACCCCCTCAACCTGTCCCAGGACACTCGCCCCCTTGCCTGTCCCAGGACACTCACCTCTTCACACTCACTCCCTCACCTGTCCCAGGACACTCACTTCCTCACTCTTAACCCCCCACATTTCCCAGGACACTCACCCCCTTACACTCACCCCCTCAGCTGTCCCAGGACACTCGCCCCCTCACCTGTCCCAGGACACTTGCCCCCTTGCCTGTCCCAGGACACTCACTTCTTCACACTCAAACACCCCACATGTCCTGGGACACTCACCCCCTCAAACTCACCCCCTCAGCTGTCCCAGGACACTTGCCCCCTCACCTCACCCCTTACCTGTCACAGGACACTCACCCCCTCAGCTGTCCCAGGACACTTGCCCCCTCACCTCACCCCTCACCTGTCACAGAAAACTCACCGCCTCGCCATCCCAGGACACTTGGCCCCTCAACTCATCCCCTTTCACCTGTCCCAGGACACTCACCACTCACATTTGCCCCCTCACCTGTCCCAGGACACTCACCCCCTCACCTGTCCCAGGACACTTACTCCCTTACCTTGCCCCCTGTCCCAAGACACCCTCTCCCTAACACTCATCCCCTCACCTGTCCCAGGACACTCGTCCCCTTGCCTGTCCCAGGATACTCACCTCCTTACACTCACCCCCTCACCTGTCCCAGGACACTCACCCCCTCACCTGTCCCAGGACACTCACTCCCTTACCTCGCCCCCTCACCTCTCCCAGGACACTCACACCCTTACCTCACCCCCTCACCTGTCCCAGGACACTCGCCCCTCACCTGTCCCAGGACACTCACGCCCTTACCCCGCCCCCTCACCTGTCCTAAGACACCCTCTCCCTAACACTCACCCCCTCAACCTGTCCCAGGACATTCGCCCCCTTGCCTGTCCCAGGACACTCACGTCTTCACACTCACTCCCTCACCTGTCCCAGGACACTCACTTCCTCACTCTTAACCCCCCACATTTCCCAGGACACTTACCCCCTCACACTCACCCCCTCAGCTGTCCCAGGACACTCGCCCCCTCACCTGTCCCAGGACACTTACTTCCTCACACTCAACCCCCCACATGTCACAGGACACTCAGCCTCTCACACTCACCCCCTCAGCTGTCCCAGGACACTTGCCCCCTCACCTCACCCCTCACCTGTCACAGGACACTCACCCCCTCGCCATCCAAGGACACTTGCCCCCTCAACTCATACCATTTCACCTGTCCCAGGACACTCACCCCTTCACACTCACCCCCTCAACCTGTCCCAGGACACTTGCCCCCTTGCCTGTCCCAGGAAACTCACCTCTTCACACTCACCCCCTCACCTGTCCCAGGACACTCACTTCCTCACACTCAACCCCCCCCACATGTCCCAGGACACTCACGTCTTCACACTCACTCCCTCACCTGTCCCAGGACACTCACTTCCTCACTCTTAACCCCCCACATTTCCCAGGACACTCACCCCCTCAGCTGTCCCAGGACACTCGCCCCCTCACCTGTCCCAGGACACTTACTTCCTCACACTCAACCCCCCACATGTCACAGGACACTCAGCCTCTCACACTCACCCCCTCAGCTGTCCCAGGACACTTGCCCCCTCACCTCACCCCTCACCTGTCACAGGACACTCACCCCCTCGCCATCCAAGGACACTTGCCCCCTCAACTCATACCATTTCACCTGTCCCAGGACACTCACCCCTTCACACTCACCCCCTCAACCTGTCCCAGGACACTTGCCCCCTTGCCTGTCCCAGGACACTCACCTCTTCACACTCACCCCCTCACCTGTCCCAGGACACTCGCCCCCTCACCTGTCTCAGGACACTCACTTCCTCACACTCAACCCCCCCACATGTCCCAGGACACTCACACCCTCACACTCACCCCCTCACCTGTCCCAGGACACTCACTTCCTCACACTTAACCCCCCCACATGTCCCAGGACACTCACCCCCTGACACTCGCCCCCTCAGCTGTCCCAGGACACTTGCCCCCTCACCTAACCCCTTACCTGTCACAGGACACTCACCCCCTCAGCTGTCCCAGGACACATGCCTCCTCACCTCACCCCTCACCTGTCACAGGACACTCACCCCCTCGCCATCCCAGGACACTTGGCCCCTCAACTCATCCCCTTTCACCTGTCCCAGGACACTCAACCTCCTCACACTCGCCCCCTCACCTGTCCCAGGACACTCACCCCCTCACCTGTCCCAGGACACTTACTCCCTTACCTTGCCCCCTGTCCCAAGACACCCATCCCCTCACCTGTCCCAGGACACTCGCCCCCTTGCCTGTCCCAGGATACTCACCTTCTTACACTCACCCCCTTACCTGTCCCAGGACACTTACCCCCTCACCTATCCCAGGACACTCGGCTCCTCACCTGTCCCAGGACACTCACTCCCTTACCTCGCTCCCTCACCTCTCCCAGGACACTCACACCCTTCCTTCACCCCCTGACCTGTCCCAGGACACTCGCCCCTCACCTGTCCCAGGACACTCGCCCCCTCACCTGTCTCAGGACACTCACGCCCTTACCCCGTCCCCTCACCTGTCCCAAGACACCCTCTCCCTAACACTCACCCCCTCAACCTGTCCCAGGACACTCGCCCCCTTGCCTGTCCCAGGACACTCACCTCTTCAGACTCACTCCCTCACCTGTCCCAGGACACTCACTTCCTCACTCTTAACCCCCCACATTTCCCAGGACACTCACCCCCAGGACACTTGCCCCCTCACCTGTCCCAGGACACTCACCCCCTCGCCATCCAAGGACACTTGCCCCCTCAACTCATACCATTTCACCTGTCCCAGGACACTCACCCCTTCAAACTCACCCCCTCAACCTGTCCCATGACACTTGCCCCCTTGCCTGTCCCAGGACACTCACCTCTTCACACTCACCCCCTCACCTGTCCCAGGACACTCGCCCCCTAACTTGTCCCAGGACACTCACTTCCTCACACTCAACCCCCCCACATGTCCCAGGACACTCACAACCTCACACTCACCCCCTCTCCTGTCCCAGGACACTCACTTCCTCACACTTAACCCCCCCACATGTCCCAGGACACTCACCCCCTGACACTCGCCCCCTCAGCTGTCCCAGGACACTTGCCCCCTCACCTAACCCCTTACCTGTCACAGGACACTCACCCCCTCAGCTGTCCCAGGACACATGCCCCCTCACCTCACCCCTCACCTGTCACAGGACACTCACCCCCTCGCCATCCTAGGACACTTGGCCCCTCAACTCATCCCCTTTCACCTGTCCCAGGACATTCACCTCCTCACACTCACCCCCTCACCTGTCCCAGGGCACTCACCCCCTCACCTGTCCCAGGACACTTACTCCCTTACCTTGCCCCCTGTCCCAAGACACCCTCTCCCTAACACTCATCCCCTCACCTGTCCCAGGACACTCGCCCCCTTGCCTGTCCCAGGATACTCACCTCCTTACACTCACCCCCTTACCTGTCCCAGGACACTTACCCCCTCACCTGTCCCAGGACACTCACTCCCTTACCTCGCCCCCTCACCTCTCCCAGGACACTCACACCCTTACTTCACCCCCTGACCTGTCCCAGGACACTCGCCCCTCACCTGTCCCAGGACACTCGCCCCCTCACCTGTCTCAGGACACTCACGCCCTTACCCCGTCCCCTCACCTTTCCCAAGACACCCTCTCCCTAACACTCACCCCCTCAACCTGTCCCAGGACACTCGCCCCCTTGCCTGTCCCAGGACACTCACCTCTTCACACTCACTCCCTCACCTGTCCCAGGACACTCACTTCCTCATTCTTAACCCCCCACATTTCCCAGGACACTCACCCCCAGGACACTCGCCCCCTTGCCTGTCCCAGGATACTCACCTCCTTACACTCACCCCCTCACCTGTCCCAGGACACTCACCCCCTCGCCATCCAAGGACACTTGCCCCCTCAACTCATACCATTTCACCTGTCCCAGGACACTCACCCCTTCACACTCACCCCCTCAACCTCTCCCAGGACACTTGCCCCCTTGCCTGTCCCAGGACACTCACCTCTTCACACTCACCCCCTCACCTGTCCCAGGACACTCACTTCCTCACACTCAACCCCCCCACATGTCCCAGGACACTCACACCCTCACACTCACCCCCTCAGCTGTCCCAGGACACTTGCCCCCTCACCTAACCCCTTACCTGTCACAGGACACTCACCCCCTCAGCTGTCCCAGGACACATGCCCCCTCACCTCACCCCTCACCTGTCACAGGACACTCACCCCCTCGCCATCCCAGGACACTTGGCCCCTCAACTCATCCCCTTTCACCTGTCCCAGGACACTCACCTCCTCACACTCGCCCCCTGACCTGTCCCAGGACACTCACCCCCTCACCTGTCCCAGGACACTTACTCCCTTACCTTGCCCCCTGTCCCAAGACACCCTCTCCCTAACACTCATCCCCTCAAACTCTCCCAGGACACTTGCCCCCTTGCCTGTCCCAGGACACTCACCTCTTCACACTCACCCCCTCACCTGTCCCAGGACACTTGCCCCCTCACCTGTCCCAGGACACTCACTTCCTCACACTCAACCCCCCCACATGTCCCAGGACACTCACACCCTCACACTCACCCCCTCACCTGTCCAAGGACACTCACTTCCTTACACTTAACCGCCCCACATGTCCCAGGACACTCACCCCCTGACACTCGCCCCCTCAGCTGTCCCAGGACACTTGCCCCCTCACCTAACCCCTTACCTGTCACAGGACACTCACCCCCTCAGCTGTCCCAGGACACATGCCCCCTCACCTCACCCCTCACCTGTCACAGGACACTCACCCCCTCGCCATCCCAGGACACTTGGCCCCTCAACTCATCCCCCCCCACATGTCCCAGGACACTCACCCCCTGACACTCGCCCCCTCAGCTGTCCCAGGACACTTGCCCCCTCACCTAACCCCTTACCTGTCACAGGACACTCACCCCCTCAGCTGTCCCAGGACACATGCCCCCTCACCTCACCCCTCACCTGTCCCAGGACACTCACCCCCTCGCCATCCAAGGACACTTGCCCCCTCAACTCATACCATTTCACCTGTCCCAGGACACTCACCCCTTCACACTCACCCCCTCAACCTCTCCCAGGACACTTGCCCCCTTGCCTGTCCCAGGACACTCACCTCTTCACACTCACCCCCTCACCTGTCCCAGGACACTCACTTCCTCACACTCAACCCCCCCACATGTCCCAGGACACTCACACCCTCACACTCACCCCCTCAGCTGTCCCAGGACACTTGCCCCCTCACCTAACCCCTTACCTGTCACAGGACACTCACCCCCTCAGCTGTCCCAGGACACATGCCCCCTCACCTCACCCCTCACCTGTCACAGGACACTCACCCCCTCGCCATCCCAGGACACTTGGCCCCTCAACTCATCCCCTTTCACCTGTCCCAGGACACTCACCTCCTCACACTCGCCCCCTCACCTGTCCCAGGACACTCACCCCCTCACCTATCCCAGGACACTTACTCCCTTACCTTGCCCCCTGTCCCAAGACACCCTCTCCCTAACACTCATCCCCTCAACCTCTCCCAGGACACTTGCCCCCTTGCCTGTCCCAGGACACTCACCTCTTCACACTCACCCCCTCACCTGTCCCAGGACACTTGCCCCCTCACCTGTCCCAGGACACTCACTTCCTCACACTCAACCCCCCCACATGTCCCAGGACACTCACACCCTCACACTCACCCCCTCACCTGTCCAAGGACACTCACTTCCTTACACTTAACCGCCCCACATGTCCCAGGACACTCACCCCCTGACACTCGCCCCCTCAGCTGTCCCAGGACACTTGCCCCCTCACCTAACCCCTTACCTGTCACAGGACACTCACCCCCTCAGCTGTCCCAGGACACATGCCCCCTCACCTCACCCCTCACCTGTCACAGGACACTCACCCCCTCGCCATCCCAGGACACTTGGCCCCTCAACTCATCCCCCCCCACATGTCCCAGGACACTCACCCTCTGACACTCGCCCCCTCAGCTGTCCCAGGACACTTGCCCCCTCACCTAACCCCTTACCTGTCACAGGACACTCACCCCCTCAGCTGTCCCAGGACACATGCCCCCTCACCTCACCCCTCACCTGTCACAGGACACTCACCCCCTCGCCATCCCAGGACACTTGGCCCCTCAACTCATCCCCTTTCACCTGTCCCAGGACACTCACCTCCTCACACTCGCCCCCTCACCTGTCCCAGGACACTCACCCCCTCACCTGTCCCAGGACACTTACTCCCTTACCTTGCCCCCTGTCCCAAGACACCCTCTCCCTAACACTCATCCCCTCACCTGTCCCAGGACACTCGCCCCCTTGCCTGTCCCAGGATACTCACCTCCTTACACTCACCCCCTTACCTGTCCCAGGACACTTACCCCCTCACCTGTCCCAGGACACTCGGCTCCTCACCTGTCCCAGGACACTCACTCCCTTACCTCGCCCCCTCACCTCTCCCAGGACACTCACACCCTTACCTCACCCCCTGACCTGTCCCAGGACACTCGCCCCTCACCTGTCCCAGTACACTCGCCCCCTCACCTGTCTCAGGACACTCACGCCCTTACCCCGTCCCCTAACCTGTCCCAAGACACCCTCTCCCTAACACTCACCCCCTCAACCTGTCCCAGGACACTCGCTCCCTTGCCTGTCCCAGGACACTCACCTCTTCACACTCACTACCTCAACTGTCCCAGGACACTCACTTCCTCACTCTTAACCCCCCACATTTCCCAGGACACTCACCCCCTCACACTCACCCCCTCAGCTGTCCCAGGACACTCGCCCCCTCACCTGTCCCAGGACACTTACTTCCTCACACTCAACCCCCCACATGTCACAGGACACTCAGCCTCTCACACTCACCCCCTCAGCTGTCCCAGGACACTTGCCCCCTCACCTCACCCCTCACCTGTCACAGGACACTCACCCCCTCGCCATCCCAGGACAATTGCCCCATCAACTTATACCTTTTCACCTGTCCCAGGACACTTACCCCTTCACACTCACCCCCTCAACCTGTCCCAGGACACTTGCCCCCTTGCCTGTCCCAGGACACTCATCTCTTCACACTCACCCCCTCACCTGTCCCAGGACACTCACTTCCTCACACTCAACCCCCCCACATGTCCCAGGACACTCACACCCTCACACTCACCCCCTCAGCTGTCCCAGGACACTTGCCCCCTCACCTCACCCCTCACCTGTCACAGGACACTCACCCCCTCAGCTGTCCCAGGACACTTGCCCCCTCACCTCACCCCTCACCTGTCACAGGATACTCACTCCCTCGCCATCCTAGGACACTTGGCCCCTCAACTCATCCCCTTTCGCCTGTCCCAGGACACTCACCTCCTCACACTCGCCCCCTCACTTGTCCCAGGAAACTCACCCCTTTACACTCACCCCCTCACCTGTCCCAGGACACTCACCTCCTCACACTCAACCCCTCACCTGTTCCAGAACACTCACCCCTTCACACTCAACCCCTCACTTGTCCCAGGACACTTGCCCCCTCACCTCACCCCTCACCTGTCACAGGACACTCATCCCCTCGCCATCCCAGGACACTTACCCCCTCAACTCATCCCCTTTCACCTGTCCCAGGACACTCACCCCTTCACACTCGCCCCCTCACCTGTCCCAGGACACTCACCCCTTCACAATCACCCCCTCACCTGTCCCAGGACACTCACCTCCTCACACTCAACACCTCACCTGTCCCAGGACACTCACTCCTTCACACTCAACCCCTCACTTGTCCTAGAACACTCACCCCTTCACACTCACCCCCTCAGCTGTCCCAGGACACTAACCCCCTCACATGTCCCAGGACATTTGCCCCCTCACCTGTCCCAGGATGCTCACTCCCTTACCTCGACCCCTCACCTGTCCCAGAACACTCGCCCCCTCACCCTTCCCAGGACACTCACACCCTTACCTCACACCCTCACCTGTCCCAGGACACTCACTCTCTTACCTCGCCCCCTCACCTGTCCCAAGACACCCTCTCCCTAACTCTCACCCCCTTACCTGTCGCAGGACACTCACCTCCTCACACTCAACCCCTCACATGTCCCAGGACACTCACCTCCTCACACTCACCCCCTCAGCTGTACCAGGACACTTGCCCCCTCACCTCACCCCCCTCACCTGTTACAGGACACTCACCCCATCGCTTGTCCCAGGACACTTGCCCCCTCAACTCAACCCCTTTCACCTGTCCCAGGACACACACATTCTCACACTTGCCCCCTCACCTGTCCCAGGACACTCACCCCCTCACACTCAAACTCTCACCTGTCCCAGGAGAAGAAGTATTGGACTATGCACATAAACCTTGTGGACGGTATACAAACGAATATGGAACTAGTGTTGTCAAAAGACCCAGTACTTTGGTGAAATGTTATGCCTACCAGGTCAACACCGTTCTTGATGTGCTATCCAAGAGGGGGGCAGATGTGCTCTCTTCTTGAAAGCACTGAGACATGGTGAAATCAAAAGGATGAAACCAGAGTATGTGAGCGGAGTGTAGCGATAACAATTAACGATTGTCAGCATTAAAAGGAATAATTGCTGCTTTCTGCTGTGCAAATTTTGTTTGTGATAAAAATATTTAATCTAGAGATCGATGCATTACTTACAGATTTTTGCTTATTAAAAATCAGATACAGATGAAGTAGCACTGTAAGATTACAATTGTTTGAATGCATTATTGCAAAAGCGATTGTGTGTGAATGTGCTGTACCTGTTTAAATCATGCTTTAACCCAAACATATTCAGTAAAAGGAACAGACAAACTCCTTGAGAACTAACCTATAACTTCCCGCTTGGTTATTGCCATCATTATAACCTTCTGATTTGAGAGATCTAACTGTATCAACTGTATTACAGTTTTTTTTTTTTCAAATACTAACAAGCTTTTACTAATACTTAAAGTACTTTTTCTTAACTCTTAACACAGCAACACAACTACATCACACACTTAGCCAAATAGTAAATTTTCTGTCCAAAACCACATTTTGTTAAATAAATACAAACTCTACATTTCAAAAATGCTGAATACCTTTTTCTACATATATTAACTCTATCAAAAAACACAGCAAACCCGAATCAAAATGGATTCATTTGGACAAAACATTAGAACTACTTTTCTATCCAATAGGAACATATATATAGTCAATCATAGCATTTGATTTTTTTTTTATTTTGATTTATTTCAACAATAATCATAAACTTATACAATCATGCCAGAGGCAGTTCATATACATTGAATACAATTTGTTGAGGATAAAATACACAAAAAAGCCTCAGACTTATTTCCATTGTGGTCCTCTACATGCATAAAATGAAACGAACAGTTCAAATGGGAATAAAATCAAATAACAAGCAACTCACACTTTACAAATTCTTAAGGCATCCTAATTGGAAAGCCATTTTTTAACTTCACTTCTAAAGGGCCATGCTTCCTGTAATTGTTTTATATGATCAGGCAATTCGTTCCAAGCAACTGCTCTTGAGTACAAAAATGAATTTTTCCCAACTACACTTTTAAACCGGTACAGATATATATTATTTATCCTTGCCCTTGTAGAGATACATTGTACATCTCTCACAAAAACATAGTAATCACACAAGTATTTAGGAACAGTTCTCTGAATTATTTTGTACACCATCATAATTTTAATAAACATTACTCTTTTATCCACTTTTAAGATACCCAATTCCCTGAAATGGTTATTGTTAAGATGCATACGAGGATGCAACCCCAAAACGATTCTGCACAACCTGTTCTGTGCAGTCTGTAATTTATTTTAACATGTTTTTTAGAGCCACTGTACCAAAAAGTTACTGCATAGTCGAAATGAGGTTGCACTAATGCACCAGCTAACATTGTCATTGTTTGTTTATCTAAATAAGCAGCCTGTCTTGCTAAAAATTTTATTCGATTATTTATTTTTGATAAAGCTACAGCTGCCATGCTATCTCCAGTCATTTTGTTATCAAGAACACATCCCAAAAATTTCACTTCTTGTTTAAAAGTAAAATACTCATCTCCCACCCTTATTTCTGAGTTGGGACATTTCTTCAACTTTGCAGCAGAACCGAATAAAATAACCTCAGTTTTCCCTAAGTGTAAAAATAGCTTATTTTGAAAACACCAATTAGACACTTCTACAATTTCTCTACTTAACTTGCTTTCTATTGTTTCTTTATTTTCATCAGTAACTATTATTATGGCATCATCCGCATATAATGATAAGTGGCTAGAACAGGCCATCTTTAAATCATTTATATAAATTTAAAAAAGTAAGGGCCCTAATACACTACCTTGAGGTACTCCACTAGTGATCGGCAAAAAGTCTGAGCACACTCCATTTACATCGACCATTTGACACCTGTTCGTAAGATAGGATTTGATCCATTTACATGAATTAGAGTCAAAACCCATAGCATTTAATTTCAGCAACAGAATACTATGGTCAACTGTGTCGAAGGCTTTTCGTAAATCGAGCAGTACCATCCCACTTAATTTACCTTTATCTATTCCTTTCTTTATATGATCCGTCAAATATAGAATAGATGACTCTGTGGAATGCAACCTTCTAAAACCAGACTGAAATTCATATAAAATACTAAAATTGGAAAAATATTCTTCAATTTGGTCAAATAATATTCTTTCAAAAATTTTAGATAACAAAGACAGGATTGACACAGGCCTATAATTATTACACTCTAGCCTACTCCCTTTTTTGAAAAGGGGAAAAATTTTAGCTTGTTTAAATTCAGCCGGTACCTTATTCTGGCAGATAGAGAGATTTAAAATGTAACCATAGGAGTTATAAAATTAGCAGCATCTTTAATAAACTTGGCCGGAATATTATCTAAACCTGTGGCTTTATTGCACTTCAATTCACTTAGTTTCTTATAAACTGTCGCCTCTTTTACTTTGTTAAATGAAAAACCTCCTAAGGCAACACCACATTTGTCATAATATTGTTTAACCAAATTATCATCATATAAATCTAATTTTGCTGGAAGCTCTTTTACTAAATTATCGCCCACCGTAGTAAAAAACTCATTTAAACAATTAGTTACCTTTTTCTGATCTGTCATCAATTGACCATTCATTTTGAGACTGATTTTTGAATCTTTACCTTTAACCTTTTGCCGATAGCCTAAACCACTCAAGATTCGCCATAGTTTTTTAGAGTCTTGTTTAGCTTCCCTGATTTCATTAATCAAAAACATTTTTTTGGCCTCTTTAATCTTGCATCTTATCTCATTTCTTTTACATTTAAATTTGTTATAATTATCTTTATTTCCAACTTTTTTGAATAATTTTAAGCTATTATTACGTTCCTTGATATCTTTTAAAATACTATCTGTCATCCAGGGTTCTGTTCTTTGCTTAATTCCTATTTCTTTGCAAGGTGCAACTTTATTCAAAACTTGCACAAATAACTTTTTAAACCTGTCCCAAATTGTATCCACATCATCAAACTGCATCACTTCTTCCCAATTAGCCTTGCTAAGTTCATCTACAAAAACTTGTGGACTGTATCTTTTAAGCGATCTAATTTTTAATGTATTATGATGACTAATAGCCTCTCTCTTTAATTTCCTAAAAACATATACCATATTGTGATCACTTAAACCAAGCTCCAAAACACCACTTTCATGTATCCTAGAAATGTCTGAAACCAATATAACATCAATAATTGTACTGCTTTTAGAAGTAATTCTGGTTGGGTCACTGATAATTTGATTCAATGCATATGATTTACAAAATGAACTGAACTGCTTAAACACTGATGAATCTTTCTTCAACATATCTGTATTTAAATCGCCCAGAATAAGCAATTCTTGACCTAAAACATAATTAGACCTATTTAAGACCTCATCCAGACTCTCATAAAAATCACTTTGATCCGGAGGACGATAACAGATACCAACCAAAATCGGTTTACTCTTTGGCAACAAAACTTCAAGCCAAATCGCCTCCACTGTAGAGTTTATAAAATCACTTCTCACATTACACACCAAATCTGACCTTACATATGCACATACACCACCTCCTTTCCGATTTCGATCTCTTCTGAACAAACAATAATTTTCAATTTGAATCTCTGCATCCAATATTGAATCATCAAGCCATGTTTCGCTGCAACTAAACAACGCCACTTTAGATTCTTGACAAAAATATCGTAGTTCACTTATCTTTGGAAGAAGACTTCTGACGTTGAGGTGAGCCATATGCAAACCTTTCATTGATCTAAAAGTTCTGTAATCGCTTAACGAGGACGTCCTCGCATCCTTGAGTAGCGTTTCTTCCTCAATATCAATATAGAGACTGTCAAAACAGTAATATTATAATTGTTATGAGTAGAGAGGACAGGAAACTGATATTTCCTGACTTCGCTCTGACTGGGAATGTCCTTAAAGTATGTAATTAGGTTTAATACGTAAGGGCATTATATAACTGATGACCTGTCTGATGATAGGGATATTTACAGTGTTGTACTCTGTATGCACAGGTCAATATGTTGATTCACAAATTTGGTATGTGCTCAGGAGCTATGAAGACTACACTTTTAAAGTATTCTGTACCCCTGTGTATACTGCTCATTTGTGGTGGCATTACAGAAAGAGCAGCATGCATGATGGTATGTGATTGCTGCTTAAGGTGCCACGATGGAGCAGTGCAAGCCAAATGTTTGTCAGTGCTCGTGTGTTAACCTGCACTGCTGTGTTGTGTAATCTCATGAACAGGTGTATGTGTAGGTTATCAGAATCTGAAAACAGTATTATTTTAACACTGATGAACTTGGCACTAAGTTCAGCTAGGCTTTTTCAAATATGTGGAATCACTGGCATTTTAGTATACAGGTAAATATGTGATATAGTGGATTTTGTCCTTGTGTGTTTAATTGTATGTCATGATCCGGTCACTGCACATTAGTTTATTCAACACACAGACACACGACACAGTACACTCTGGACTTCATTTCCCATAAACCCCTGCCTAGGAACTCATTATTGAACCACACCTGTTTCCTATCAGTGACACTATAAAGGTTGTAGTGATGGGAAGTTCGGATCATTTTACTGACTCAAACATTTGAGACTCGTTCAAAGCAAATAAAATTTTTAATCCTAAACAAGTAACACTACAGTTCTATAGTCTAATCCAGTGGTTTTCAACCTGTGGGTCACAATGGTATTGCAGTGGGCCGCCAATTACTATTCAAGATTCAAGATTTTTATTCGTCACATACACAATTATGTAGAGCATATATAACCAGCAGTGAAATGTGAGTCAGGTCCACTCCATGGGCAGTGCAATTATTAAAGAATACAACACAGATGAAAATATACATAAACATAGCTATGAAAAAATGAAACAAAAATATAAAACTAAATTATAAAAAAGATGTATACTGTAGAATTAAATATAGAATGGAAAATAATGTGCATAAATGTATACTGTAGTCTTAAATATTAAGATACACAGGAATGTACAAGAGGCAAATGTGCAAACAGGAACTCTCCTTCCTCTCTACGCGATCACAGGAGTGGATGTACCCAATATTTCCTCTTTCTTTTTCTCTTTTTAAGAAGAGAGATGACAAAAAATTATCCTCACTACTTGAAGACGTTTTGTATTGTTTTGCGTTTTCTTTTCCGTAACGCATTCATTAATACGAATCAAACTCACTGTGCAAGCTCTTTGTGAGTGACAAATTTTTCAGATCACGAATACAAAAAAACGCATGCAAAAATTTCAGACTCAGTATGCAATGACCTTAACACTCAATAATAGTCTGTTCTGAGTACACTGGTGCTTTACTGGTGTGACGTATCAGTGACAGTAATGAATGTGCAACTCTTGCTGTGGATGAATGACACCTACATTTGTGACGTTAAAAAGACACACATCTTAAAGTAGTGCTTCAGCAGTGTCAAAGGCTGTTGGTCTGGCCTCCTGTTTTAATCTCTTTCCTCAAAACATTTGTCCAAAATCAGGTCAGCATAATTAGCAATGTCCACCTTAGAGTATAGCTTAATATAACGTAAATGATGTCCCTTACTGAAATGTAGTATAAAACTTATAAAACAAAATTTTTGAAAATCACATAGTTTTATACATATTTTGGACTATGGGGGGCACCATTATTCTGATGACATAAAATGGTTGTACTCGGTGAGCTACTGCCGTTTTTTTTACTGCAACTCAAGTCAGAACAGACAACTCTGAAAAAAAAAACTGATATGATGACTACACCCACTGTGCAATGCGTTGGAGTGATGTCTTTTTTGTGTAATTTTTGGACATCCAAATTGGGTCCAAATGATGTCTAAAAAAATTACCCAGTTCAAAGGTCAAATGTTGAATGTCAAGATGACGTTCAAGTTGGGTCATGGTTGGATAATCTGTTATCTGGTCTGTTATCTCCGCCACTTAGTTTGTAAACATTAAAACACCGCACAGAGAGTAACATGAGGGTCGGTCCGAGGATACTGTGTTGTTCCTCTGAGGAAAAGTGTATTTAGTCAGAGTGCCTTTTCAGTTACAGCAGTAAATGAGTGGAACTCTGTACCTCAGAGAACTCTCCACATACACTGTTTAAAAAGCATCTAAAAAACTGTTTCTTAGTACATCAGATATTCAGCATTAATAAGAATAGGTGTTTTCCCTCAAACCAACATGCTGTTTGTGTCACGACCAGGGCTAGAACCCAGAATGTGTTGCTAGTAGCCCAATGCTCTAGCTGCTACACCACAAAGCCGTGTAGACCCATATTACAGAGAACCACACAAGGCAGGATTGGAGAAGAACAAACAGTCTTTACTTAGTGTCCTTCTTGAATAAACATAAAAATTAACATCAGAAGCAGGGCTGAAGAAGGTACAGATCCAGAAGGCAAAATGTCCAAAAAGCATAAAGTAAAGCTTCCAAATATGCAGGTCAAAGTTCTGAGTAAAAAGTCTCTCAAAGAAATCCAAACATGGGCCAAAGGATCTGTCTGAACAAAATTACTTCAAGACTGAGTAAGGATACTTCTTCTTCTTCTTGATTTTTAACGGCGGCTTGCAACCAACTTAAATAGGTGCATTACCGCCACCTTCTGCTCCGGAGTGTGGACCAGAGTTTTACAATCTATTCACCAAACCCGTTTCTTTAATAAAATCGAAGAAAACTTTACTATTTATTTCACTTGCCCATTTTATTAAAACCTTAAAATTTATTTCCTGCTTTACCTTCTTTCTTAATTCTTCTATCATTATTCCTCTTTCTTGCTCATATCTTCTACAATCAAGAAATACATGAGTTACTGTTTCTTCAACCTTACAGATTTCACATAACCCGTTTGGGTGTTTCCCTATTATTTTAAGTGTGCTATTTAAATTTGAGTGCCCTAATAATATTCTGCTGAAAATAATCTCTTCTTTCCTTGACTTACCTATACTCTTTATACTTTGACTTACCTTGTTTAATAAACTGAAAAGGAATCTACCCTTTGTCCCATTGTTCCACTCTACTTGCCATTCTTCTATCAGTTTACTCCAGATTAAAACCTTCATCTCTGATTTACTTAATGGAACTTGTAACTCTATTATATCTTTCTGTAAAGCTTGTTTTGCTAATATATCCACTTCTTCATTTCCCCTTATTCCTATGTGTGCTGGAATCCACATAAAACTGATTGATATACCATTTTGGACAATTCTTGAATGCATATGTAGTATATTAAAAAGAATATCTTGATGATTAGATGTGTAAGATCTCAAGCTCTTCAAAACTGAAACTGAATCTGTACAAATTAAAACATTGTCAGGTTTTATTTCCTCTACCCACTGTAATGCCAAAAGGATTCCTATCAATTCAACAGTATAAACTGCCAAATGATTTGATGTTCGCTTTACTCCACTAATCCACTGATTACTAGTAACTTTGACTAAAAAAGCAGCCCCAGTTGTTTGATGTTCTGGATCTTTTGATCCATCTGTATATACTTGTATATGTCGAGGATATTGGGCTCTGATATATTCTGAGAAAGCATATCTAAAGTCAACTTCTCTTTCTGTTCTTTTAACCTCCAGCAGATGCAGATCTATATGAGGTGTTATATAAACCCATGGTTCATAATCCTGGATTTCAACTGTTGGACTCATCTTGATATTATTTACCTGTAATTCTTCTGCATAAATTTTACTACACCACCCAAAGCTTGTTAAACATCTTACATTTTGTTCCCAACAATTCTTTAAAACCACTTTTGTAGGGTGTTTATCTTTATGCCCCTGGAGGTTAGCCCAGTAATTAATCATTAATTGTTTCCTTCTAATCTCTAGTGGCATCTCTCCTACCAGGACTTGTAAAGCTGATATGGGTGTAGTCTTTACTGCTCCACAACATTGTCTCATTGCTTGAGCTTGGATTTTACAAAGTTTTCCTAACAGGTTTTTTGATGCAGAACCATATACCACACAGCCATAATCAAAAACAGACCGAATCATTGCTACATATATAGTTTTTAAAGAAGAAAAACTTGCCCCCCATTCCACTCCACTTATACATCTCATGATATTTAAAACCTTCTGACATTTCTCAACTATTTTATTAATATGTTCAGTCCATATAAGTTTTACATCAAAATAAATACCTAAAAACTTAAACACCTTTACCCTTTCCAATGTTTCCTCATACATCTTCAAACTCATTTCTGGAACAACCCTCTTCTTAGAAAAAATAATTGTTTTAGTTTTCTCCACTGAGAATTTAAAACCCCAGTCAAATGCCCATTCTTCAACTTTCCTAATTGCCTCTTGTATTTTCCTATTAATAAATAATAAATTTCTACCCTTTTTCCAGAGAGCCCCGTCATCTGCAAACAAAGACCTACCAATATCTGGTTCTACTTGGTTAAAAACATCATTAATCATTATAGAAAACAATAATGGACTTATTACACTCCCTTGTGGAGTTCCATTTTCTATCTGGAACGTACTTGACACTTCATTCCCTATTTTTACCTGGAAACTCCTATTCTCCAGAAAATCTTTTATCCAGTTATATATTCTTCCACCAATATTCATCTTTCTTAATTTTATCAAAAGTCCCTCCCTCCACATCATATCATACGCCTTCTCGACATCTAAAAATACTGCTATCACAGATTCTTTATTTACCTGCGCCTTTCTAATTTCATTTTCTAAACATACTATAGGATCCATTGTTCCTCTACCTTTTCTAAAACCACTCTGATATTTTGATATAAATCCTCTATTTTCCAATAAATATGACAACCTTTCCGTAATCATCCTTTCCATAATTTTACAAACATTTGATGTAAGAGCTATAGGTCTATAATTAGAGGGATTCGAAGGATCTTTGCCTGGCTTTCTTATAGGTATTATTATCGCTTCTTTCCAAGCTTTTGGAAGCTTTCCTTCGTCCCATACTCTATTATATAATTCTAAAATTTTCCCCACAGCCCTATCCTTCAGATGTCTTAGCATTATATATCCAATCTGATCCTTCCCTGGAGATGAAATTTTTCTGTTTGCATTACAAATAGCTCTCATCAATTCATCTCTATTGAACTGGAAATTAATTGGCTGGCCTTCCATTCCCCCACATCTTACCATCACATCCATATTTTGCCCCTTTGTTATTTCTCTTCTCATTTTCCCTTCTTCACTTAAGTTCCCTGATCCATGAATTTGTGCTAATGTTTTTCCTAGCATTTCTGCCTTATCCTTATCAATTACAGCTATTTCTCCTCCTGACTCTAATACCGGATATTCCCATTCTTTCTTATTACCTCCCATTCTCTTAATCATATTCCACACCTCACCTACTGGAGTTGTTCTTCCAATTCCACTACAAAAAACATTCCAGCTTTCTCTTTTGGCTAGCCTTATAGTTCTTCTCACTAGTGCTTGTGCTTTCTTGAATAAAATTAGATGACTATAGTTATGTGTTCTCTTAAGCATTTTAAACGCCTTGTTCCTATCCTTTACAACTTTACTACACTTTTCTGTCCACCAAGGAACAGCTTTTCTTGTCATTTTCCCCTTACTTTTTGGAATTGATTCTAATGCTGCTTCTAGTATTACTGCACACACTTTTTCATTAAAGATGTCAATATCTTCCTTTGAATCAATTGCAACCATTTTTTCCTCACACAATTCTTCAAATTTATCCCAATTTGCCTTTTCAAAAACCCATTTTCCTCCTCTTTGATTAACTATTCTATCTGTCTCAATATCCAATGTTATAATTATTGGGTAGTGATCACTCCCAATGCTAGATTCCCCCCAAACTTCCCAATTACACTTACTAGCCAAGTTATTTGAAACTAATGTCAAATCCAACACAGACTCTATTCCTGTATGAACGTCTATCCTCGTTCCCTTCCCATCATTTAAACACACCAGCTCCCTCTCCTCTATTAATTCCTCAACTACTTGACCATTGGCATTTATGTATCTTCCTCCCCATAGTGTATTATGAGCGTTTAAGTCCCCACACCATATTACTCTATGATTATCTTGACCATGTACTTCCTTTAACTTCTCTAATATCAATTTTTTACACGGGTTATAATAATTTATAATAACTATCTCCTGACCTCTTCCACATATCCCCACCGCAATATATTCTTGAACCCTTCCTTTTCCTAGTATTCTATATGGAATTCCTTGTTTAATGAATGTTGCACACCCACCACCACTCCCTTGTTCTCTATCATGCCGTACTATACTATACCCTAATAAAACAAAATCTAAACACCTTTTCATCCAAGTTTCCTGTACACATATTACATCCGGTTTTATACTTAAATCTTCAATGAAATGTTTGAACTCCTGACCATTTGCTATCAGAGACCTTGCATTCCACTGAATTATTGTTATCATTTATGTTTTATCCACATGTCTCTTGGCTTGATCTTATCTGAAGTTCATCTCTAACTTCTTCCCAAGACAAGCCTATCATTCCAAGGTGGCGTATTGCTGCTATAACAACTAACTGAGTCTTTTGTGTTTTTGATTCAATCCCAGCTGTACTATTTATAACTCCTGCAATAAATGCCACTAATTTTTCTTTTCTATCATCATATGTTCTTTTGGAGCTTCATTGCTTCCTTCAACTGAAATCCTTGCCTGATCTCTTTGATCTTTATTTTGTCCTTTAACCTGTTTTGCTGCCTCTGCATATGTTATCTTCTTCTCCACCCTCCTTTTCTGAATCTCCATTTCCATTTTCTGTACTTCACACCCTCTGAACGCTGCACTATGTGCCCCTCCACAATTGCAACACTTTGGTTGTACTCCATCCTCACACTTTCCATATTCATGATTTCCTCCACAACGAGCACATCTACATTGCTCCCTACATCTTGTAGCAACGTGCCCAAATCTTTGACATTTAAAACATCTCATTGGTCCTGGTATATATTCTCTTACAACGTAGCTAATCACACCCAACATTACTCTTTTTGGAATTTCATCCCCTTGAAATTCTATTACTATTGTTTCAGTGTCTTTTCTGGTTCCATCTGCAACTGCTTTTAGCCTTTGTGCATTTACTATCTTCCCTCCCTTTAAGTTACCTTTGAACTCTTCCATACCTATATTAAGAGGCACACCAAAAATGATCCCTTTACAGCCACTACTTTGACGTTTTTCTCCAACTTTATTTGTGCTGACAACTTTAATTCCTCCAATTTCCTTCAGTTTGAGAGCTTTATTTGCTTGATCTTCATTATTACATCCAATAAGCAAATTTCCATCAGAGAGAACTTTAGCAAAATCAATATTTCCAATATCTCTATTTATGATCTTTGTCAGTTTAATTGGATTAATTTTGCTTACCCCAAACTGATCTCCAAACCTTACAATGCATTTAATACTATCACTACTCTTATCATCAGACTCTTCTACGTCGCTCCTTTTCTTCCGTTTTTCTCCCCGATTTTTCCGACTTCTTGCTTCATTCCAGCAATTTTCTGACGATCTTTCACTTTCCTCTTCACTTACTACATCCATACTCCCTTCACTATCTCCCAACTCACGCCTCCCTGTTCCATTCACGGAGCAGTTGTGCCTCACCGCCGTTCCATTCCGACTTCTCGCTGCTGTTTCCGCCATCACCATCCGGTGATGGTCTGAATCGCAGTTTCTCCGAAAAATACGTCTGTTGTGTTCAAATCACGAAGGTAGGGTAACTGTCCCGCGAGTAAGGATACAAATAACTGCAGGTCTTATATATGCCCACAAACACACACTAACAAGCTAGGCACAGGTGATATCATTGAGCTAATAATGAACAGGAAATCAGGTGGAAGTTGTGGAAGGTCTTGTGCTCTCGGTTTCCCTCTGCTGGACAGACCGTGGTGTGACAGTTTGTTTTATAGTAAACTTGTACACTCTTAGCCCAAATTAGTTGACTTTACTACAACATAGCGCGGAAACCCGTTGCACGAAACCTTTTAAGTTTTGACCCAATTTGAAACTAAACAGCTTTAGTTGTATTAACATAGAACTTTAAGTTCATGCAGAAGACAAATCAAGTTTACATTAGTAGTCTTTACCCAAAATCTTTAGTTCACATCAATTATTATTTGGAGTATTCTGTAGGTTGCATGGTCCGTGTACCTTCGTATAATTCGTTTTTTAATTTAATATTGAAATCTGAAAAATGAAAAAACTGCACATTTTTCTTTTTTTCATTTGTCCAAACAAAACGAAAAATTAAGACTTCGGTTTCGTTTTTTCGTTTTTACGTTCAGGGACAGAAAATGAATAAACAACTTGAATATTCGATCCCTACATGTGGGCGGCAATGAAACGCCCCCCTCTGCTGATTGGTCAACCAAAAATTACAACATAATGATAGTCCTAAAAACATAATAAGAGTAAATAACTATTGTAAGTTACAACTATATATATATATATATATATATATATATATAAATTTTATTTACAATCTTTTTTTTTTTTAACCACACAATAGATCTTGTATCAGTTTAGTGACTTTAGATTTAAGGAAAACAGGGCAGGTCTTAAAAAATATTTACTTCTGTCACTATAATATTTACAGCATTAGCTTTCTACTCATTTTAGAGAATTCTGTTACAAACTCATCCATGTCCAGTTCATGTGTTATTGCTTTTTCATGAGCTAAAAGCACAAGGTTCTTTTTCCTCTCATGAAGCATTGTTCGGCGGAACGGTGTCAAAATTCTTGCCAGAGAAGAGAATGAGCTCTCACATGAAGCAGTAGAGACACCCATGACCATAGCAGATACATACAATTTATGAAGACCTGCAAATGCATCTTTTTATTCCTGCAAGAGCTTGCAAACAGCTGAACATTCAGCATCAGATGGAAGTTTTTTAGACAGCATTGGTCTGGCAACAAGAATTTCATTCTGGAGTTCAGTTTTTGCAACCCCTGCAAGACTACAGAGAGGTTCAATCAACTGGATGTCAAGAAATTTGTTGGATTTTGGCATTAAACCTGAGAGGGCTTGCATCAGCTGTAAATTCTTTGTGGAAAACCTGTTTTCTATCTCTGATACAGCTGTATCTAGTATGTTCAACATCTGTCGTCTTAGAGCTACAGTGGCACATTCAGAACCCGACTGCCCTTCTTGCCCTAAAGGTGAAAAAATGACAGAGTCACCATAGGAGGGATTCACAGTCCTTAAACGTTTTGGTGAGGGCTCAACAGTAGATATGTCAGTGCAGTACTGCTGAAATTCAGTGTCATTTTCTCTGAGATTTATCAGTGCACCAAGACATCCCTGCACAACTTCAGCTGCACTCCACAAATCAACATGCTGAGACTGTAGGATGGCATTAGCTGGTTTTAAAATGGCGAGAACATGTATCAGAAATTTGCCAATTTTAAAAAAATGACGTCGTTTCAGCTGGGAGAGAAGCCCGGATGATTCTTTTGCAAGGTCAACTGATGCATTATCATCATTGGAAACCTTAAAAAGAATGTCAAGAATGACTTCCTCATTATCCACCACACATTTTGTGACTTCATAATGACTTGTCCAGCGGATTTCCAACAGTCTTTTGAGATACGGGCAATTGTATCTCTGAGAGACAAAATGATGCCTGAAAAAAGAGTGCAGGGAGCCTGACAAGTCAAAGAATCTTTTAGCGCAAGGTTCACTTTGAATCGCATGTATGACAGTGAGGTGAAGCTGGTGGTTATAGCAGTGGATGTAGGGGATATGCCTGCCCAACCTTTGTTGTAATAAAGCCTGAACACCACCTCGCACCCCACTCATCACTGATGCTCCATCATAACACTGGCTCATTAAATTATCAGCACTGTATCCTGATTCAGACAAGTGTCGTAATATTTCAGTAGTTATGAAATCTGCATCAAGCTGCTGGAGTTCTAACAAGCCAATCAGATGTTCCTCTGGCACACCATTGCACACAAAACGAATTATAATGGACAAATTTTCAGTGTTGCACCGATCCCTTGTGCCATCACTTTTCAAACAGAATGCAGCTGAATCAGCAGTGTCATATTTCTGTTTTATTTTGTTTTAGAACCATGGATGCCAAAATTTCAATAACTTCATTCTGGATGGTTTTGGAAGTGTACTTTGCATTTTGTGGGATACCTGATGTAATGTCAGCCAGGTATTTATCTTTTTCCAACGTGTATTTAAACAACTTGGCAAAAAGCCCCGCAGCTATGCAATCTTCCTCACTCTCACATGTTTCACTATCCCCGCGTAGTGGAAGCTCATTGACTGCTAAAAACTTTACAACACCTGCCATGCTTTTTATATAATAGCGATTCTTTTCTATCTGTTGGGGGCTGAGCAAACATGCTACGGTCTCCCCTGACACGACGGCAAAACTCTGTCCATGAGGTCGAGGCTTATAAATGAGCTTGGCTGCACGCATGTTTTTGAAGACCACGGTCGCGTTCTAATGCTGCTTTCCAGTTTCGAAAACCTGTCGAAACGAACGTGTCATTTTCAGAGAAAGCAACACCGAACACTCGACAGGGAAAACAAAAGCATGCATCGCGCTCTACAGAATATTCAAGCCACGGCCGTGACTGATACCAAGCGGCCGAAAAACATCTCTCTCTCCCTCCAAAAAGAGATCGGGGCTATGATTTCAGAACCGGCTGTTTAAATCATTTGGGACAGAATTGCTGCATTTTTGAGTGGGTGTATTTGTGCTTTTGACACCATCGGAAGCTGCTGATGAACTCGACTCATCCATATCTCATTGCCGCAAATGGATGAGGAGGTGGTAGCCCTGGTGTCCTGGTGAGCTAAAATTGTTTTCTTTTGTCCTTTCGGAACAAGAAACCTGTACATGTTGTATTTTATTAGGCTACTATAGTGTGGTAATTGAGTTCACTAATAGTTCTAATAAAATGAATTGGCTTTTACTGTCGTTTATTGCTTTATAATTCAGCACGTCCATTTACCTCAAAGGTTGCGAAGTGAATGAGCTAAGTGTGTCTGTCTGTCGCGTAGGGAAAAAAAGAGGGGGTTGGGAAATTAGAAAATAACGTATTATCTGGAGCTGAATTGAATATCGCACTAATTTTGTGATTGGCTGTTATGTGGTGAGGGGCCAGGGTGGGCCAAGCCTCTGATTGTGTGGGCCAGGCCCACCCTGGCCCCCCCGTGGAGCCGGGCCTGGTGAACACACATTAACTGAGCACTAACAGCACTAACATGCAGTGACAGAGCACACTTTAATGTCTTATACAGCAAAATGAATGAATGCTCATAGCTTTTTGCAAGTCGTCAATATTGTACATCACAACTTCTCCTTCAGTGATGGTCTTCAATGAGGCTGGATTGAGATGGAGAGAAGATGAGAGCCTTCATGCTCAATGAGGAGGATTCCAATGTCATCAGACTTCTAAAAACATAAGACCACAATCATGAAATTTCTTCATTATAACCATCTATAATGTTAAGCAATTTGTTACGACTGCTGGAGTTCTGTCTTCACAACGATTATAAAAAGTTTGGTAACATGACTTTTAATGCAGGAATATAAACTTATGATGTTACATTAAAAACAGTTCACACAAAAATGAAAATCTGCTGGTAATTTACACATCCTCAGGCCATCTAAGGTGAAGCTGAGTTTTTCTACAGTAAAAACTTTAAAGATTATTAGCAGAAACAGTGGTCCTTCGTGATTGATAAAACAGGTAATGGAAACAAATTTTTATAGTTAAAAAAACATGCACAGGCAAAACAAAATTAATACCTGTGGATACTCCTGACTATACACTGAGGTCTACAAAGTAAAACAATTGGTCTTCTGCAAGCAGTCCTGAATGCATTCTCAACAGTCTGGAGCGTGAGTTTATAATGTATGCGCAGGACCAAACTCACACATGAGCAATCTTCCTAAAGCTGACTGGACAAGCAAATGATTTTTAATTTGTATATAGGTTCCAAGAAAAGTACACTCAAGTAACATTTTGATGATAACCAATACAACACACAATGCATGCTCTCCAGACATTTTAAAACACCTCAGGACTGTTTGCCGGGGCTGTGGATTAAAAGGTAATAATGCTGAAAATAATGTTCAGTTTCATGCAGAGACTGATTGTTTTGCTTCATAACACCTCAATGTATCATCAGACAACACATGTATTAATTTTGTTTTGCTTGTTTGCTTGTTTTTTACTCCAAGTGATGGTAGCCATCGACTTGCATTTACTGTATCTACAAGGACCACCTTTTCAGATCAAAATATTTAAAGTTTAAATTTTACTTAAATTTCTGTGAACTATACTTAAAATTGTATTTCAATAATTAACTTACAAAAAATTAGTCCAAAGGGTTTGTAACGACACAAGGGTGAGCAAATGTTGGATGAACTAAACCTTTAAGCAATAAGATCACCCAAAAGAGGTCAAAATAGCTATTGTAATAATTTAAGGGTTTTGTTACATTCAGTAACTTTCTGTTTCCTTATTTGGTCATCTTCTTTTTCTTGTTTTGTTAATTGATTAATCCCCACCTGTCTCCATTTCCCTGATTAACTCCCATGTGCTTAAATACCCTGTCTGTTTAGTTCTTCCTCGTGTGTGAATGATATTGTTGTATTGATGTAAGTTGACTTTATGTATTATGTTGGATGTGCCGTTATTCTCCCTCGATCATTAAAAGTACCTTTTGTATATCGTCTTCCACATGCGCCTTCCTTACACACCAGTAAAACCGTAACAGAATCACAGACCCAAAGTGTAGTTTAGCTGCGTTTTTCTTTCTTTTTGTTTTTTGTTTTCCCCCCTCTCGGAATGGCAATCCCAGCAGTCTGACTCCTATGCCTGGAGCAACTGGACCGTTTGCTGGAGGACCATACCAGGGACTTTTTAGATCTGGCGTGCCTTACCCACTTACCCGACCGCTCGCTCTCTAACTTCTATTACACCGGCCTGAGTGAGCGGTGTAAGGCATGCCTGCCAGCAAATGGTCCCAGAGAGGATTTCGCCACCTTCGTGGAGTAGGTGCTGCAGAAAAATGGATCTTCATTTACCATCTGCACCCCCAAAGAGGATATCTCCAGCCCCACTCCCGAACCAGAGACCAGCCAGCCACCATCCCGCCGCACGGAGCTAGAGCCCACCGCAGCCGCAGAGCCCAAGCCTGTCATTGTCAGAGAACAAGGACTCGAGAGCGCGACTGACCAGGTGTGTGAGCCGGCAACACCGTGCGCCGTGCGACTATTAGTGGAGATCGAGGGTGTGAAGGAAGGCCCTGCCCACACTCCCACGACTGAGGGTGAGCTGCATTCGTTTTCTGGAAATTATATGGAGGACCTTAGAGTGGTTTGTGGAGGTAAGCCCTGAATTTCCTGTTTCTCTGCTGGTTCCGTCCAGCCCTGATCCTCCAGTATTCCCTCCCAGCCTCCCACTCCCACCTCCTCCTAGAACAGTCAGTTCCTCTGCTCCATTTCCGCTGGTTCCGTCCAGCCCTGAATTTTCTTTTTCTCTGCTGGTTCCGTCCAGCCCTCCATCTCCTGTTTCTCCACTGGTTCCGCCCAGCCCTCAATCTCCTGTTTCTCCACTGGTTCCGCCCAGCCCTCAATCTCCTGTTTCTCCACTGGTTCCTCCCAGCCCTGAATCTCCTATGTCTCCGCTGGTTCCGTCAAGCCCTGATCCTCCTGTATTCCCTCCCAGCCTCCCTCTCCCACCTCCTCCTAGACCTGCCAGTTCCTCTGCTCCACTTCCGCTGGTTTAATCCAGCCCTGTATCTACTGTTTTTCTGCTCTGTCCAGCCCTGATCCTCCTGTGTTTCCTCCCATCCTCCCTCTCTCATCTCCTCCTAGACCAGCCAGTTTCTCGACCTCATCTCCGCTGATGCCAGTCAGTCTCAGTCCGCGCCATCTGGGCGTGATGGTTTGCCGCAGGACTTCCAGTCTCCAGCTCCGCCGTGGCGTGTGGATTCCCTGTCTCCACCTCCAGCCTCCGAGCCCTGGACTCCTCCTCGGTCCTTCGACCCAGAGGCTCCGCCTCAGCTCTTAGCTCCCTCGTCTCCGCCATGGCCCGGCATCAAACCTGCTCCACCGGGCTCCCTCGTCCCTCCGGCCCCACCTTGGTCAGTCGTCGACCATCCACCGCCTCTGGACTCCATTCCTCTGGCTTCAACTCGTCACTCCATCCCTCCGACTCTGTCAGGCTCCTCCTTCCCTCTGGTTCCGCCTCCATCCTCAGCCACTCCGGCTCTGCAGTTGTCTTCCAGGGCCCCGCCTCCGCCTTGGTCACCTGAGCCTTTTGCTCCGCCTTGGCCCTCCGGATCCTCGGCATCACCCAGGCTCTGCGGCTGCTCTGCTCCATCTTGGGCTCCTCACCCACCGGCGCAGTCTCCGTCTGTCAGCCCCCTGGTGTCATCGGCTCCTCCTCCACCATGGCTCCTCCCGCCGTCGACTCCACCGTGGATCTCCATCCTGGCTGGTCTCTGGAGCACCATCTGGCTCCTCCTGCTCGGGGGTCCTCCCTGGCTCCTCCCTCCATCCACTCTTCCCTGGATCCTAAGGCCGGGTTCACACCGCAAGATGCAGCAGAGCGGAAGCAGCGCACGGCTATTTTGCTTTCACACCGGCAGCGGAGGCAGCGCGCAACTGAACAGCGGATTTTGGACAGAGTACTCTATAATGGGAGTACTCTATAAAGTTTTTATTGCTTTATTTCCATTTAAAATACATTTAAATAAAAAGACTTGGCAAGAAGCTTTTTTAATTAATAATTTCATTGTAACTTTTGTTGCACATTTGTTTTGCTGTCTTTGTTTTCCGTGCAGTACGTGTTGTTGATAGAAGAAAGGCCATCGCGCTATATTTTTTATTAAGGAGACTATGAAAAAGACGCAGACTTTGGGTTCATCCCATTAACAGGCATAGGAGAGAACATGGTGCATATTACCATCTTGTCACTGGGTTTGTTTGCAAGCAAGTTTACCAAAGGACACTCTGAAAACCAATTTAATACACCGTTTTAAATTATGTGTATTGTAAATGGTTCACAGCCTTGACTTCCTGCTCATCTTGAAATCAGCATTTACTTGTTTATTATATATGCATGTATCACCTGCTTTTGTTATTTGTGTGCTTATGTGTAATTTAGAAATTGTAAATAAATGGTTCCAATTGAATCAATTTTGAATCAAATATTGAGTTGTTTGCTTGTGTGCCAGCGAAAGCGTCAAAAACACTATAAAATTGCTTAGCATCTAGAAATAAAAGCTAATGCAACTTCATCCCATGCTTTTTCCTTCTCCTGCAAGTACATTGTGTGGATCATAAAGAACTTGATATTTCTCAACTTCCATGATGAGACGAGTGTCGTCCATTATTGTCTTTCCAGGTGCACTCTGAAGACCACCGCCTGAGACACCACGTGCTGTTGTTTATGATTGTCAGCATGATGTCAGCACGACATCCGTTCTTCTGCCAATATATAGGCCTATTTATAAGAATACGACTACTACTAATAATAATAAATAAATCTCTAAGGCTAAACTAGCAATATAAATTATTTAAAGTTGTTTTTGTATTTCGGCAAAAAAGTTTATTTTTGGATAGAACTGTAGTACTTTGACAGATTTTGTAAAAAAAATATATATATATATATATATATATAAATATATATAAAAAATAGAAAAATATGTGAATTTAAATATCATACGTTTTTTATGTAATTTGCTAAAAACACAGTAGATATCGTTAATGCAAATTTTGGGCAAAATTACTTTTTTGTTTCAGTACATGTGTATTTTGGCCATGATCATTGTCACTTTATCTTCTATACATATTTTTTAGATTAATTTTCTTTCCTAACATACTCCAGTTCTTGTTAAAACACCCTATATGTGCTTATTTTGTGCATTTAGAGCACTTTTTATGTGAAATCATATTTATTTTGTCCATCAAAGGTGTACTTTCACTTTAACTGAGCGTCAGCAGCGCAGCAAAAATAGACCCAGCGCCGAAACGATCGCGGACTGCTGCTTCTGATCTGCTTCTGCTACGCTCTGCCGCGCAGCTTCTGCGTGCGGTGTGAACGCTCTCATCTGTTAATACACGCTGCTTCTGCTCTGCTGCAGCTTGCGGTGTGAACCCGGCCTAACTCCTTGCTCCCTCTTCGCCTGCCTCTTGCCTGCCTCTTGCTGCCCCACGCCCGCCTCTAGAACCCCCACCTTTCCTCCGCTGGTATTACTCTAGCGGTGCAAGGATGCACAGTTCCGGGAGGGGGCGAACTGTTACATTCAGTGACTTTCTGTTTCCTTATTTGGTCATCTTCCTTTTCTTGTTTTGTTAATTGAATAATCCCCACCTGTCTCAATTTCCCTGATTAACTCCCATGTGCTTAAATACCCTGTCTGTTTAGTTCTTCCTCGTCTGTGATTGATATTGTTGTATTGATGTAAGTTGACTTTATGTATTATGTTGGATGTGCCCTTATTCTCCCTCGATCATTAAAAGTACCTTTTGTATATCGTCTTCCTCATGCGGCGTCCTTACACACCAGTAAAACCGTAACAGGTTTTAGGCTTTCTCAGAGGTTTTATAAAACACAGGAACTAACAATTAATGGTGAAATGATTATGTTCTTTTAGATATTCTGAGAGGAAAAAAAGGGGTACTTACATAGAATACTTTGTAGAAATCTGTAGGTTTGTGGGCAAAGACGATCGGGAGTCCTCTGAGCACCAGAGACATCAGTCGGCTCTTTAGTCTGTTAGGGAGTAAAATGAATCACTGATGAATAAAATGAAAGAAATGATCACAAGAAAGCAGAACCAATCAGGCACAATTTTGATTGCATTACACAACCAATTGTAAACATTGTGATACAATTTTAGTACTTAAGCTGTTAAAAACTATGCAATGAAAGTCTTTAATGGATATGTACCAACCTTGATTTGTTGTGAAAGCTGTCAACAGCTGCCCAACTTTCTCTCTCCTAGACTGAAATATCTCAGTTTGACAAAGACTATGTCGGTCAATGATTTCATGCTTGAGATTCTTGCACAAAATCCTGTAACATTATTTAGAGCTCCATGAACACCTAAAACAGATAAAAAAGTGTTACATTTCAAGACTAACTGAAACTTTCAGCATGAAAGCATAACCCTTAAGGCTCAACAATTCAGTTGTAGTTACTATAAATACTACACACGATAATATAATCAAAAAGACAAGTTAACTTAGCTTTAACAAAAAGCTAATTGATGCACACATGCTAACGTTAAAATACTGAAGCTAAGGTTAATGAAATGTAAATGTTACAGCTAAAATGAACATGCAAACACACTTGCTGAACTAATCTTAACTGTGAACCAAAAGAAACATCGATTTGAATATTAGCATTATAGCTAAACTGTGAACAGACAGGGGAAACCGTCGATCTGCACATTAAGGGGCCGTTCACATATCGCGTCTTTTGCGCGCTCAAACTCGTTATTTCCAATGTAGGCGCGCGGTATGCGCACTCATAATGGAAGCGATGCGGTCGAGTTAAAAACATCTCAACTTTTCAGAGAACCGCAAGCGCACCGCAGGTCATGTGACAAGAACCAACCAATCAGCTTCATCCTTTCCCGTAACAACGTTGAAAGCTCAGACAAGATGAAGGAATTTTTAAATAAATTTAGTGACAGAGCTACAGCAAGCGATTTTTAGTACTGCAAATTCATTTATACTTTGCTGAAATTTCCGCGTCTTCATGGAGAGAGCAGGTCATGGTTGCTTAGCAACAGCAGACGCCCCAGGGGCGCTTTGGAAAGAAGGAGAAAGCGACACGCCTAGCGTTTTCCACGCGTTTTTAGGCGCAACATGGAAACGGCCCTTTAGACTACTTTAGATTTAACTACAGTAATGCTGTCATCAAGTATAGAAGATATAGAAGTTAACAGACTCACCATTACATACTGTTTCCCAAGTCCATCGAGTGCATCATCAGCCTGAATCTTCAAACGATCGCGTGCTCACTGCTCAAACGTGTTTGAACGAGGCTCCTCCCCTTGCAAAAACTATAGATAGTGACAGCTGGCTAGAGGGACCTATTAATTTTTAAACAAAAATGGCTAAAACACACAAACAGACATATGTGACTAATCACGGAAAGTAGGGACACAAGTCGGTTCTGGGGCATTTTGAGTTATTCACAGATTCTGAAAGTGTAGTCTCCAAGCTTTCATGGAAATCTGATAATATTTGGAGAAGTTGTGGCCATTTGAAGGTAGACACTCAAAAAAGCTCAAAAAGCAGGAAATAGCCTCTGAAGATTTGCAGTTCTCACTGCTGCGAGTGACAATGGGGCTCATTTACATCTCATTTAGATAAGCCATACCCCCTGCATAGCAACGACAGACAACAATGGGAAAATTCGGACCGCATACTATTAATAATAAAGGAGAATGTCATTGTAAATGTCAGTAATTTATCTTTTTTGACTTTTATAAAAATGATTTAGAGGCTGAAATATGTGAGTTTTATCTTTTTATAAAAATCTTTAATCTTTCAAATGTGGCCATCATTTTTAATGTTATTATTTTAATGTTTATGTAAACAAAAAGTACATATTGATGCTTATTTTATTTGTTATTTGCTGGTTTTCTACATAAAACTTGGTGAATTGATTTCATTGTGTAGCATTAGGACTTTTTTAACAGGATTCTGTGATAACCGATGAGCTATGAGCTAGCTAATAACAATAGGTAGATATGGGAAGGTCTAAACATGAGATAACGTGTATGTGTTCTTAGAATGAACACAAAACGGCAAACTTTGATGTTTATGGAAACTCACCCCATAAGAAACGATATAGCCTCTGATATCTTACGGTCCAACTCGTCTGACGCCAGTCCAATACATTCTACCTCGTCGTCATCTTCGCTCAGTTGTAGATTAGGGATATTACAGTCTTATTATGCCGCTTTCATCGTCGCTCAGATCGTCTTCAGGATCAGTGAGCGCTTGTTCATAAGCATCCGGATTGTCGAAGAAGTACTTCGAAACATTTTCGGTGTAACGGCCACGGTTCAGCTCGTCTGCGTTCATCTTTGCGGCGTCCATCTTCATTGAATTTTGATATCAGCTAGAGTCGGCCAGAGCGCTGCATATTAAGTAGCCACGCTTCCCTCGGAGGGCGGGGGCAATAACAAAAGAAACAAAATCCGGCTTATCCAGTATGGAAATACAGACAGACAATGAAACGCCCCTACTGCGTGCTAGAATCTCCGACAAACAAGCTGATTTCAACCTCAAAATGTACGCTTTTAAATATACCAATACTGCTATCTCAAACACGGAGAGGCTTGTTTGTGATATCAACTAACAGATTCTGCAAAAAAACGAAAATCACCAATTTTGAAAAAAAAAAACGCTTCTTTCTCATTTTGCTCGAAAGTTGTGCTGCCGACTTGTGTCACTGGTTTTCGTGACGGGTCACATATAGTCAGATCCATAAGTGTTTGGTCAGTGGCACAATTTTCATCATTTTGCCTCTGTAGACCACCACAATGCATTTGAAATCAAGCAATAAGGTTGTAATGGAAATCTGGACTTTAAGCTTCAATTCAATTCAATTTACTTTTATTGTCATTGTCATTCAAGAACAACGAAATTGCATTGGAGCATACAACAACAACAGTCCATGATATATTAAAGTACACTAACACCAGTGCAGATCCCCTCCAAATATGAGATAATAATAAATAATAACTACCCCCTATGTAAACATGGCACATCAAAAGTATGTAGTTTTTAGAACACAGAACCAGTGACATTCGCTCTTGATAACAAGATACTTTACAAAAATGAAGTGTACGGTCAAAGTTTTTAATTGATGTAGTTAATGCAACAGTGCAAAGTCTAATAGTGACAAAGGGCACGATTTAGCAGCCTTACTGCATAAGGGTACAAGCTGTTAGCCAGTCTGGTATTACTGGCACCAATTGACCTGTACCTTCTCCCTGAGGGCAGCAGGTGGAACAGGTGATAGGCCGGATGATACCGGTCCCGCAGAATGTTCTGTACTCTCTTCAGACAACAGTATGTCATAAATGGTGCTGATCTCTGGGAGAGTGGTCCCACTCCCACTCCCACTCCCTGTAATCCACCTCATTGTTATTATTGATGAGTCCGAGCAATGTTGTGTCGTCAGCAAACTTAACAATGAGATTGGAGCAAAAAGAAGCAGAGCAGTCATGTGTGAATTGAGAGTATAGCAAGGGGCTAAGCACACACCCCTGGGGGGCCCCGGTATTTATTAAAAGGTTGGAGGACAAGTGCTTGCCTATCCTAACCCTCTGTGTTCGATTTGTCAAAAAGTCCACAATCCATTTGCACAGCGAGTTGTTTATGCCAAGATGGTACAGTTTGGCTCGGAGTTTAAGTGGCCTAATTGTATTAAAGGCCGAGCTAAAGTCGACAAAGAGGAGTCTCGCATAGGTGTTCTTGTGCTCAAGATGAACTAATAACCTGTGGAGCACGGTGGCGATGGCATCCTCAGTCGACCGGTTCTGTCTGTATGCAAATTGGTGTGGGTCAAGTGATGGTGGTATTGCGCTCTTAATGTAATTGGTGACCAGCCTCTCAAGGCACTTGGCAGTAATGGAGGTGAGTGCCACCGGTCTATAATCATTCAGATAGGTGGCATTTGACTGCTTAGGCACTGGGACTATTGTGGCTGCCTTAAAGCATGCAGGGACCCATGAAGTGGACAGCGATATATTATAAATGTCGGTAAAAACGTAAGTTAGCTCCGCAGCACAGTCTCTCAGCACTCGACCCATCACACCATCCGGTCCGGTTGCTTTCCTGGTGTTTATGCCACAGAGGACCCGTCTTACCTCATGAGTACTCAGGACTGGGGCAGGATCAATGGAGGGTAGGGGGTGCAACACAGAATCTGTGTTTTCCCTATCATAACGGGCATGGAAGAAATTGAAATCCTCAGCCATGGTGTAATCAGCTGAGGAAGATGTTGATTTACTCTTATAGTCCGTGATAGCCCTAATGCCCTCCCATACCTGCCTAGGGTTTGCAGAATTATTAAAGCAGGCTTCAATACGCCTCCGATATTGTTGTTTAGCAGTATTGATTCCCTTCCTTAATGCAGCCCTGGCTCTGCTGTATAAATCAGGGTCCCTAGAACCCAGCGCTCTGTCTCTAGCTCGGATCAGTTGTTCAACTCCATGTGTCATCCAAGATTTCCTGTTAAGATACACACGGAAATGTTTCCAAGACGTAATATTATCCACACAGAAGTTAATGTAACTCAGGACAGTGATGGTATATTCATCCAATAATACACGAGTGTCTGTGCCCTGTCCCTTGAAAACATCCCAATCTGTGTGGTAGAAACAGTCCCGTAACATAGGGATGGCATCCTCTGGCCACATTCTCACGGTCTTAGTTATATTCCCAGTGCTCTTGATCTTGGGTGTATACCTTGAGTGTAGCAGCACTGAGAGATGGTCTGACAGACCTAGGTGGGGGTAAGCCTGGGCCTTATATGCTTTTAAGCTTTAACAAAAATATTGCATTAACTGTTTAGGAATTACAGAGTCTCTCCATTTTCACAGGTTCAAAAGTCACTGGACAATTGACTGATAAGCAGTTTCATGGCCAGGTGTGGCCTGTTTCCTCAATATTTCATGACAAAGTAAGGATATAAAAAGAAAAGGTCAGATTAGACTTTGCTAAAAGCATCTAAATAAATAATCCTGACGTGTTCTGATGCTAGATTAATTTGGAGGCAGTGTTATGGCATGGGTGTGTATGGCTGCTAATGGAACTGGATCCCTGGTGTTTGTCGATGATGTGTCTGCTGATAGAAGCAGCGAGATGAATCGTGAAGTGTATAGAGCTATGCTTTATTCTCAGATTCAGTCAAGTGCTGCAAAACTGATAGGACAGCACTTCATAGTACAGATGCATAATGACCCAAAACATACAGCAAAAGCAACCAAAGGGCTTCTTAAGGCAAAGAAATTAAATTACTTTTAAACGGTCTAGTCAGTCACCTGACCTTGTAGTGTATTATGTGAGATAGAACTCAGTTATACATATATATATATTAGTTGGCCACTCTTTTTACTGATAATAAGAGTTTTGTTTACCTTGTTTTTTCTTGTAAGTCTCCATCACTGCAGACAGTTCAGTAAAGAAATAAGAAGATGTGTTTAGACCCTTTACTGAGTTTTATTAACAAACACAACAGATCTCAATCTAACTGAGCTTTTCACTTACTGAAGATATAACTGAAGGCAGAAAGACCCATAAACAAGCAGCAACTGAAGACGCCTGAAGTAAAGACCTGGCAAAGCATCTGGAGGAAGGAAACTCAGCATTTGGTGATGTCCATGGGTTCTAGACTTCAGACAGTCACGGACTGCAAAGGGTTTGGATGAGGGATCAGCCCAGAACTACACAAGAGGAGCTTGTTGACTGAAGTCCTGCAGCGCTTGCTCAAGAAGACACATGTACAGACCCCTCTAAAGACTGACAGAAAACATCTAATGATTCAGAGAAGACTTGGGAGAAAGTGCTGTGGTCAGATGAGACCAAAACTGAGCTCTTTGGCTTGAACTCGACTCGCCGTGTTTGGAGGAAGAGAAATGATGACTATGAAACCAAGAACAGCATCCTACAGTCAAGCACAGAGCTGAAACATTATACTTCAGGGCTGTTTTTCTGTGTAGGGTACAGGACGACTTCATGTTCTGTAAAATCCTGGAGGAGAACCTCCTTCCCTCAGCCAGAACACTGAAGATGGGTCATGGATGGGTCTTCCAGATGGACAATGACCCGAAACACACCTCCAAGACAACAAAGGAGTGTCTCCAGAAGAAGCAGATGAAGGTCATGACCTGCCATAAAAATACAAACCCTTCTTTTCTGTTTTTGTAAGAGGGCAAACTTACAAAAAATCAGCAGGGGATCAAATAAATATTTTCCCCACTGTATATCCATTATACTGTGATGCACCATTAACTGTTTTATCATTAGGGATGTGAAATTTAGCTTTTCCAATGACAAGAAGGGCTCACCATGAATGAGATCCAAAATCAGCAGATATCAGAAACAATAATCAAATCAGTGTTTAACTCACTGAGCTCAGTCTGTCTGAGGAAATCTCTCTCAGCCGCTAGTTCACAGCTAGCACTTGAAAACGATGCTTCACTTATTGATTGTTAACACGTTAACGATGAGTCACTTAATTCATTAATACCAATTCACACTGCCTGTTTGAAGAATATAATTGTTTAATAATAATGTATTTAGTTTATCCATACTGAGATGACTCAATTACAAATTCTCAAGAAAATCACAAAGTATTGACATAAATGACAAATAATTTTTAATATAACAACTACATTTAATAAAGTAACATGAGATGGGGATATTTAGTAAAACGGATGTTTCAGCTCAGGCTTCAGCAGTGTTTGTGTAGCTGATGTAGTGTGAGAGCCAGCGCAGAGCCTCACCGTATCCTCGTCTCTCCGTCACGCTGCACATAAACAGCTCCAGCGGCCTCGTCTTCAGCTCGCCGACACCAACACAGCCCTGAACACAACAACACTCAGCATCTGTGGCCTTATTCACATAGAAACCACAAGAGAGGAGCTGCTTCGTTCACAACAACACTTTCTTCCAACTAAGTAGGTCAAGCTATATATATGAATATATGAAGGAGATTGTTGTAGACTTCAGGAGAGCGCACACTCAGCACGTTCCTCTGACCATCAACGGTGTGACTGTGGAGAGAGTCAACAGCACCAAGTTCCTGGGTGTGCACTTCACAGAGGACCTCTCCTGGACCGACAACACTGCAGCACTGGCCAAGAAATCACAGCAGCGTCTCTACTTCCTCTGCAAACTGAGAAGAGCCAGAGCCCCGGCCCTCACAGTGCTTCTTCAGTCTACTGCCACCAGGGAGGAGTCTCCAGGCCAGGACCAGCAGACTGAAGGACAGCTTCATCCATCAGGCTGTCAGGAAGCCTTTTCCCCAGTCACCACTGAACTCAGCCAACCGCCCCCCCCCCCACTAACACACTTGGACCTGCACCAGTACCTTTGTACAGCACTGGTCTGCTCACTACCTCATTCAGGATTTAACTGGCCTCATTCAATTACCTCTTCTGTCAGTTTAAATAAAAAAACTGCTCTTTGAGATTTCTGACACTTTAATCAGAACGAATAAGCTCTATTGCACTACAATTCATTATATTCCACAATAATGAGTGTGTGAAGTGAAGGAGAGTAAACATTATGAATGAAACGTTGCGATGCATCTCTCAGAAATCAGACATTTCTGGATTTTTGGTTGGTATTCTCTGCATCTATCAGTTAAAATAAACCTACCATAAAAATTATGGTTGGACAATTGATCTTTTATCCCCTTTAATCTATATTCCTGCAGGTTATATTCAGCCTGAAAAAGTCAGCAACACCAAAGCTCCAAAAGTATCAAAAAGTTGATTATTGAAAAGCTATCGCATAGTGTGTGTAGTGACGCTTTGAGCACACAGGCTCTTCATCGGACAAATTACCAATACTGATGTACCAATCTATATAGGCCTACCTCTAAGTGAACACAGGTCACATGGCCGTACAATATTATCATGATAATATCACAACAATGACATATTAGCCAAGGAGAAAAACAAAGAAAAAAATAATTGAAACTAAACATATAAAGCTATGCAAAATATAAGAATAAAATTCTTATTGTATTAATCAATAACATCAGTTAATACCTGCTTGCGTAAATAAATACAACTAATAACCACAAAACATTTATTATATAAATAAACATCTTGTGTTTTAAAGAAATGGATGAATATCAAAGTCCTCATTTATTAATCCTCTAGCGGACAACGTGTCTAGTTTATAAATCCAAAAGACCTCATGCTGTAAAAGCAATTTGTTGATATCACCCCACGATGCAGATACTTATCTACCTCAATGCTGATGTACTGAAGAGTGGAAACTGAGTGTCTCGAATCTGCAAAGTGATGTGCTACCAGTCTTTTTGGATCACGATGTCTAATTGCACATCGATGTTTAGAGATACGAGTTTTCAGAGGTCTGCTAGTTTTACCAATATAACATAAACCACAAGGGCAACGCAACAGGTAAATGACATTAGCCAGCTTACATGATAGAACTTTAAATATAAAACACATTACCCGTGTGAGGATGTGTGAAGGTTGACGTCTTATATGTGAAATGTCACTGTTGACAGTTACCACATCTGTAATTCCCATATGGTATTTTGCTCAAGAAATGAGGAGCAGGTTTCAAATCAGATACACTCAAAATTATACACTAAACAAGGTGGTTTGTCAAAACATTTCTTGATCACTCTCTACAATGATTTAAATAAAATGTTATCAATGTCCTTTGAAACAGGCGAATATTGGCTAGAACAATTAACACTACTCTTTTTTTTGTGACACGTCTTTAAAACGACTAACTGCAGACTGATTCCACTT